>NC_069722.1:1723263-1828263 GCF_027358585.1 Pangasianodon hypophthalmus | reverse complement strand
GGAGCATATTGGTGTTTGATGGAGCATGTTGGTTTTGGTGTGTAAAGTAAGGAGATGTTGGTGTTTGATGGAGCATATTGGTGTTTGATGGAGCATATTGGTGTTTGATGGAGCATACTGGTGTTTGATGGAGCATATTGGTGTTTGATGGAGCATGTTGGTTTTGGTGTGTAAAGTAAGGAGATGTTGGTGTTTGATGGAGCATATTGGTGTTTGATGGAGCATATTGGTGTTTGATGGAGCATATTGGTGTTTGATGAAGCATATTGGTGTTTGATGGAGCATGTTGGTTTTGGTGTGTAATGTAAGGAGATGTTGGTGTTTGATGGAGCATGTTGGCACAGTTTGGTGTTTGCTAAAGCATGTTGGTTTTGGTGTACAAGCTAAGAACCTGTTGGTGTTTGACGGTCCAAGTTGGTGAATTTTGGTGTTGGTGAAAAATGCTTCTGTGATGAAAATAATGCAGATTATTAGTGTCTGGTGTAAAAGTAAGGAAAGACTGGTATTTTATTAAACATGTTGCTGTTTAATAGAGAGCACTGGAGAATTTTAGTGTTTGTTAGGGAGGTTTGGTTTTTATTAGTACACGAAGGAGAATGTTGGTGTTTGGTGGAAAATGTAAGAACATCAGTGTTTAATGGTGAGTGTTGAACAATTTTCATGTTCATTAGGAAATGTTTGTAGAAGTAGGTGTTTGAGAATCTTAGTGTTTGGGGAGAATATAGAAAATAGAAGAAAATGTATGGTGGTGTTTGATGGAGAATGCTGGAGAGTTTGAATGATCTCGTTGGATTTGATGGACAATACTTGAGAATTTTAGTGTTTGTTGCAAAATATTGATGTCTGTTGAGGTGTAATGAAGAATATTGTTGCTTGATTTAAAATATTTTTTTAAAAATCGAAGATGTTGGTGTTTGATGTAGAATAATGGAGAATGTTAGTTGGGAATTTAGTGTTTGCTGGAGAATTTTGGTGTCTTGATGTTTGATGAAGAATGTTGGTGTTTAGTGGAAAATGTTGGCATTTGATGGAGAACAGTAGAGATTCTTGGTGTTTTGTGAAGAATGTAAGAGGATATTTAAAGGAGAATGTCAGAGAATTTTAGTGTTTCTTGGAGTTCATTATGATGCAGTATAGTGGAAAATGCTGGTGTTTGCTTGTTGTTTGAAGAACAATAATGTGAATTGTTGACGTCTTGTGCAAATTCGGAAAAAAGTTTGGCGTTTGATGAACCGAAAATGTTGGAGTATTTCAGTGTTTGTTGGAAAATTTTGCATTTATTAGTGTGTGATGGAGAATGTTGGTGTTTGGTGCAAGATGTAGGCGAATGAAGAATTGTAGCATTGATTGGTTAGCATTAAATTGCTACTTGCTTGAGAATATTAATGTTTGGTGGAAAATGTAAGAGTTTATTAAAGAAAAAAGGAAGTGATGGTGATGGGTGATGGTGTCTGGTGGAGAACTGATGCATGATGCAGTACGTCTGCTTTAAAAAAAATAAAGTTAGTGTTTGATAAAGAATTTTGCTGTTTCTGGAGATTTCTATAGGTCTCCACAGTGTTCTCTACTGTCACAGATCATTAACTACACTCTTTAAAAATGTAGAACATTCTTCAGCTGTTCCTCTAAAGAACCCTTAAAGGCTCTATATGTGTTTCCTATCAGACATTTTGCATTGTATAAAAACAATTTTTTTTTTTGGAAGCTAAGAACCCTTAATGATCCAGTGAACCCTTGAGAAACCCTTGAAGAACCTTTTTTCCCTAACAGTGCATGTGTGAATTATTATTGCTCATTATTTCCTTCTTAACACCTAGATGTTTAACATTTAGCTTCTTGTAACTTGGTACACTCTTTAAAAAAGGCTTCTTTAAGGGTTCACTGGATAATTAAGGGTTCGTAATAAAAAACAGTGCTACTTTGACCCCTTCCGATAAGGAACCATCAGCCAAAAAACATAAAAAAATAAAAATCCTCAGTTATAGAACTGGCTGCTCTAATCTTTGAAGCAATGCAGCTAGAAAACACAACGCTCCACTGAAATGAGTTTACAAAATGAAAGCTTTGAGAGATACACTGACCTATAAGAGTGGTCACCTGACCTCCTAATGAAGATACATGTTCCTACGGCGTTCAACACCCCGTCTAGTTGCTACAAAACACACTGCATAGGATCTCCACCATGGTGGGCTGGAGACCAAAGACCGACAAGGCAAGATGGCCTCTTGAGCACATGCACAGACACCTTTCTGAAGGTTCCTCGATCTGTTCCTCGGGAAACCTCCGAAACAGTCCCAAAGCATCAAACTATCTGAAAAGGAAGTCTGAATTGAATCCAAGTCGCATCATCAGTTTCTGATGTTTTGAAATTCCTTGGCTAGTCGCTTCCAGCTTGATCCACATCACAGCCTGCTAATTAGGAGCTCTACAGCCTTCGGTTGTCCGTTCAGTTCAGGTTCGAGAGCTGTTTAAGAGCAAAAACTCAGCTCCAGCGGGAAACAACCCCTCGACCTCATCAGCAGCCGACGCAACAACAGGTCAAAACGCAATAAAATACAGTCCACTAGAAACATCCAAATCATCAGCCTTCCTGTGAGGAAGTTTAAGTCTAGACAGCAAGGCCAGTGATAGTGATGTGCAGCCATGGCGCAGCAGTGTGACACACATCACCATGGCATGGCATGGCATGCACAACTGGACCATCTGCATGCCTCAGAATGCACTACGCTGCAGAAAATGGCCATTAAAATGCATGCCAGTTAAAACTGATACTGCTTCATCACAAATAATCTGCACACACACACATACACACACAGTATATAAGAGACACACTGTTCATTAACGGGCATTTTCTCTGCAACGCTTTATCCACGCGTACGTGAGAGGCGCGCGCCAGGCGCGAATTATTCCCCTTTTTGCACTTTAAAGTAAAAAAAACAAAAAAACAAAACAATTTTCCCCACATCCCTCCCGCATGCATCCATTATTCCAGCACACAGGAGAAAATGTCAGGAAAGCAGCAGTAAATGTCGTGTGTGTGTGTGTGTGTGTGTGTGTGTGTGTGGAGATTTGGGTCTGCGTTACTGAAGCATGTTTGCGACGCAAATGCGCAGGTTTTTTTTTTTTTTTTGCCCAGGAATTAAAAATCTTCTTGGAGACCGAGCGCGCATTTAAAAAAAATAAATAAATTAAAAAAATGCCGTGTGCATTTCGCAGGCACGTCCACGCGCTCGTCTGATCTGATCTGCACTAAATCATCCTCATCCTCCTCATCCTCATCTTTACCCAAGAAAACAAACAAACAAACAACATGTCTGAATAACGGAGAGAAAAATCCAGCTGTAGAAAGAGGGCGAGGTGAAGGGATCCGCGCTTACCTTGAGGATTAGCTTCTGGAGACCAAAAATCCTTCCATCAGAGAGAAAAAGAGAGCGAGTTCATGACCAACATCCTCCATCCTCACTGTCCTGTTTCTCTCTGTCTTTCCTCTCTCTCTCTCTCTCTCTCTCTCTCTCAGCTCTAACCCCTCCTCTCTCTCTCTCTGTCTCTCTCTCTCTCCTCCCCTTTCTCTCTCTCTTTTTTTTAACTTGCCCCCTCTTTTCCTCCATAGTGGCAGGTCATATGGAGCACAGATGAGGATGATGATGAGGATGATGATGAGGATGATGATCTCCAGCTTTACTCGTCTGGTGACTAACATATGCATACACGGGAGAACAGATGCAGCGTGCGAGAGCTTACGGAGCCATACGATACTCTCTGAAACACCAGCCTGAAGACATATGGAGCATGAACATGCGACACCTGATGATTATTTACTTCAAAGAATGCACATGCATAGGGAATAAGAGGAATTAAAGCGCTGGTATGAATTCCAAACATTAAAGCTGCAGTCAGTGTTTTCGGACACGCTGTTATGGGAAAATAATCAACAGCTGCGTGGTTACTGTTAGCACCCCGGAGTGTTTTATTCCTCTTACACCACAGCAGTTTTCCAACAATGATCTCTTTTTTAATTTATGAAAGAACGACTTGGCATACTTTTTATCAGTTTATAGTTACATTTAATGTTGTCCACAAAACAAGTTCTTGCTTACATTATAGAAGCTATAAACAGTTATTAAAATTACAGCTTTGCTTCTGACACTGGAGACTCCTTCCATAAGTACTAGATAAATATCTCCTTACAGGAATTCTCACATGTGCACTCCTGAAGGTTTTTCACACCAAGGCAGCAGTATAGATTACTCTTTTTTGTATGGTCGAAATCATAAAGAAAGAGAAATAACAGAGATTCTACATCGCATTTCCTTAAAAATGACGAGGTCCATCATTAGATACATGAGTTTGCAGTTGCAGTTTAAAGTTGTTGTTTTAGATCCACTGATTCAGGAACTATATAGAACCTTTAAGGAACGTTTTTGCACTGGAATGTAGGCTGCTGTATTTGTTTGGAGTTTGAGGTTTTTAAAACTATTAGCTTTATATAATGTCCAACAAAATTGTTGACTGGTTTCCATAAATAAATAAATAAATAAATAAATAAATAAATAAATAAATAAATAGATTCAATCATTCTGCAAATGCTCTTTAGATAGTTAAGTGTTCTTAGCTTCTACCTGAAACCCTTTCTGATTTGGAAACGCTCTGTAGTAGGGTTCTATATAGAACCTTTAAAGGTTCCCCTTGAGGGACAACCGAAGAACCCTTTAGGGAGTGTTAGTTTGTGTTTCTTTCAGACTCTGCCAGAATTTAAATACAGATGATTTTTGTATTATTTGGTGAAGTTTCTCTGTAGAATATTGGCTCAGAGGAGAACCTCTGGTTTCTGTGGTGCCCCAGAAGAAACAAAACACCAGCAACATCCAACCAATCAGAACAAGGAGGCGTTTCTACTCACCCACCAGTAATGTTGCCTCTCAATTCAGAAAGCTCCGCCTCCTGCACTGGGTGAAATTATTCTCACCTTCAATAAGGGCTTTAATGAAATAAAAAGCTTAAATTTGGTACTTCTTTGGTACTAGAACCCTACCACAGAGCGTTTCCATCAGAAATGATCTACAGCTAAAGCTGTAGGAAGCGAGAAACTCTTCACTATCCAAAGAACCCTTAAGGAACCCTTTTGCCTAAGAAGGTAGCCAGCTGTATTTGTCTTAGAAAAAAGAACTCTTCAGGGGTTCCCCAAGGGTCTTTAGATAGTTTTTATGGTTTATAGTTCTTAAGGTTCTTATGGGTCCTTCCTGAAACCATAAAGAGGTGTTTTAACCTACAATCTTAGAACAAAAACAATTATTAAATATAGAAACACAAGTAAAACCCCTTTCAGGAAGTGAGAACCCTTCACTATCTTATGAACCGTTAAGAAACCCTTTTCTCTAGCAGTGTAGGCAGCCGTATCTGCTTGGATTTTTGAGTTTTTAACACCATTAGCTTCAAATAAAGTCCACTGAAATTACTAGCTAAAATCTTAGGAAGAAGAACCCTTTAAAGGTTCCACTTTAGATAGTTAAGGGTCCTTAGCTTCCTAAATGCCTCCTACATGAAACCCTAAATGGAGAAACACTCTGTATTTCATTCAGACTTTCTAACATAGATTCTTAGAACAAAAAAAAAAAAAAACAGTTAAGTAAAGGAACCCTAGCAGAACTCCTTCAGGAAGAAAGAAAAAGAAAGATTATCCAAAGAACCCATAAGGAACTATCTTCTCTAAGAACATAGCCAGCTGCATTTATTTGGAGTTTGAGGTTTTTTTAACTGTTAGCTTCACATAATGTCTAATGAGTAATCTCTTAGAAAAAAAGAAACCTTCAAGCCTTCCCCAAAGGCTCTTTAGATAGTTGTGGGTTCTTAACATCCTACCTGAAACGGGGAAATGGGGAAACACTCTGCAGTAAAGGTCATTCAGGGGTTATAATCAAGTAGAACCCTTTCAGGAAGAGAGAAACCCTTCACTATCCAAAGAACCCTTAAGGAACCATCGTCTCTAAGAATGCTGCCAACTGTGTTGAGTTTGTAAAACTAAAGGGCTCTTTAGATAGCTCTTGGCTTCCTAAATGAATTCTACCTGAAACCCTAAATGGGACAAAGACTCTGTAGTTCATTCAGATGTTCTAACCTACAATCGTACAACAAACACATCTAGAAAACCAAGTAGAACCCTTTCAGGAGGTGAGAAACCCTTCAGTATCCAAAGAACCCTTTTCTCTGAGAACATAGCTGGGTGGGTTTGTTTGGATTTTGTGTTTTCAAAACCAATAACTTCTGCCTAACTCTTCAAGGGTTCTCCAAAGGCTCTTCAGATAGTTATGGGTTCTCAGCCTGAATGGGAAACACTCTCTACTAGAGTTCTATATAGAACCTTTAAGGTTTCTATCAGAGATACAGGTGAAGAACCTGTAAGGGTTTCAACTTTTCATTTAACCAGTTTACTTTTAATTAGATTTATAACCTTCATTATCCAGGAGCACCTGAATGTGCCTCTTGGTCATACTGCAGTGGGCCAGATGTTGATCCAATAACTTGCAAGTGCTGAACATCTGTACCATGTCAACCTCTACGGCATGCACACGCGCACACACACACACACACACACATACACACACACTGACAGGTCTCAGGTGATCTCAACATGGTCTCTTGCAAGTTCGTGATCATATGCTGATGATATCCTACTGCTGTGTCCACAATCTGATAAATGAACTTTTTCGCATTTTGTTCATTTTCTGAATATTTCTAAAAACAAAAACAATTACAGAGTGACATTAAAGCAGCACCAGAGCCTCTTCCTCCTGTTCCATCTTAAATTTGCACATGCTTTCTGCATATACCTTTACTGTAGGATTTAAACCTTTATTGTATTCATCGACTTTTAAACCTGGCATCACTGCTGCGTTAGCGGTCGCTGGAGCCTGTTTATTAGCGTATACCATGATATTTACAGTCACACATCACCACACGGCTCAACACGGGGCTGGAATCCAGTTCAAACCAGATGATTAAACGGGGAAGCTGTAGGATAACCATAGGTGAAGAGAGGGAGAGATAGAGTCAGTGAGCTTTCAGTCTGAATCAGTGGACAGAGCAGGAGAACTGTATACCAAGAGAGAGATCCAGGAAGATTTCAGCACGGGGAGTAAAGTTGGACCGAGGACAAGAGAGGAAGTGTAGAGTGTAAGAGTGTGAGCTCTGTCTCTGATTCAGTCAACGTTTATTTAAAAGTGTGTCAAAGAAGAAACGCTTGTTTGCCATGTAGTCAAGTTTAAAGAAGTGAGCTATAAAGAAAAAGAAGCTATAAAAGTAAAATTTAAAAACCTGATGAACTAAAAAGACTTAAAGGTTCCATGTAGAACACTACCAAAGAGCGTTTTTCCAAAGAAGCCACAGAATCCTAAGATAGCTCTATGTGTTCAGACTTTGGGTTTCAAAACTGTTAGCAAATAGTGTCAGGTAACGTCTGCCAAAACTGTGGATTAACATCTCCATGGAAACACTGCGGAGTGGGTTCTCCATACAAACACTGCGGAGTGGGTTCTCCATACAAACACTGCGGAGTGGGTTCTCCAAGAAACACTGTGGAGTGGGTTCTCCATACAAACACTGTGGAGTGGGTTCTCCAAGAAACACTGCGGAGTGGGTTCTCCATACAAACACTGTGAAGTGGGTTCTCCATACAAACACTGTGGAGCAGGTTCTCCATGGAAACACTGTGGAGTGGGTTCTCCATACAAACACTGTGAAGTGGGTTCTCCATACAAACACTGTGGAGCAGGTTCTCCATGGAAACACTGTGGAGTGGGTTCTCCATACAAACACTGTGGAGTAGAGTTCTCCATACAAACACTGTGGAGTAGAGTTCTCCATACAAACACTGTGGAGCAGGTTCTCCATGGAAACACTGTGGAGCAGGTTCTCCATACAAACACTGTGGAGTGGGTTCTCCATACAAACACTGTGGAGTGGGTTCTCCATACAAACACTGTGGAGTGGGGTTCTCCATGGAAACACTGTGGAGTGGGTTCTCCATGGAAACACTGTGGAGTGGGTTCTCCATACAAACACTGTGGAGCAGGTTCTCCAAGAAACACTGTGGAGTGGGTTCTCCATACAAACACTGTGGAGTGGGTTCTCCAAGAAACACTGTGGAGTGGGTTCTCCATACAAACACTGTGGAGTGGGTTCTCCATGGAAACACTGCGGAGTGGGTTCTCCATACACACACTGTGGAGTGGGTTCTCCATACAAACACTGTGGAGTGGGTTCTCCATAGAACCTTTAATGGTAAATAAATAAATAAATATTAACCAGGTAAATTAATTAATAAAAAACCCTAAAGAAATAAAAGAAATGAAATAAATAAGAAATAAAAAATACTTTTTATTTACCCTAAGTAAATAAAAAAATAAATTTGTTAAAATGAAAAATACAAATGAGTGCTTGAAAAAAATGAACATACATGAACATAAACAAACAAACAAACAAACAAACAAATAAATAAATAAATAAATAAATAAATAAATTTTAGGTGGTTTAGAGTTCTAGATTTAAATAAACCAATTTCCCAGGTGATAAAAGGGCTAGTAATTAAATAATAATAATAATAATAATAATAATAATAATAATAATAGAGTAAAATGACAGAATGAAAAGCAGACAGTAACACGATACAGAAGCTTTACTGCAGCCTTTTTTCTAAAGCATCCACTAAATGAAGTAAGTATGTGCACTACGTAGGCTATGAAACAGTTCATGAAATGGTTCCTACACCCAATGTATGCTCTGTTTTCCCTAACAATGAGTCATGTGTGATTTAATTCCCTACTCCCTATCTAGGCACCCTACATAGTGTGTGAAATAGCAGCCTGTACACTCTGCATAGTGCAAAACCTGATAACTAAGTGCACTACATAAGGTAAAGTAAAGGCTCCTAGACTAGATGTAGTACCCTATATATTAAACAGGGAGCCGTTTGGGATTTAGCCTGTGTGTGTGTGTGTGTGTGTGTGTAGTCTGTATGCTCTCTCTGGTATGGCTGTGTGTTACCTTGGCAACGCTGAAGCTCAGAGACCGCTGGTCCCACCTTCTCCTTCACACTCACTCTCTCTCTCTCTCTCTCACACACACACACACACACATATGCACATCTATATCCTGATTTAAAAGGTGTAGATAGATCATTGTACTCAATATCGGGGGCCATAACGAATGTCGCTAGGGGTAAATGAAGTGTGTGTGGGGGGAGGGGTTAATGCAGCGACGATGCAATGTGTGTGTGTGTGTGTGTGTATGTGTGTGAGATCTATGAGTGTGACTGATTCCCCAGAGTCTGAATATAGCACGTTATCAGTTCAGTGCTAATCACCCGTCTGATAATCCCTCATATCTGAGCTATGGATCGTTCCTTTTTATTCCTCTACACTACCCATAATGCACTGCGCTCCACTGACACTACTAATCTCATTTCCTATCTAATCTAAGGGCACTACGTAGGCTTATGCATAGTGTATGTCTAATAGAGTGCAACTCCAGTCTACAAAATAATGGCTGCACCCTTTCTAGTGTGTGTTAAGAGTTCAGTGTGTTGGGGTTCAGTGCGCAGTGAGCTGTAAATGTAGCAGATGAGTGCTCTGTCAGCTTATCCTTCAAACCGTGGGCACACTTTCTGTACAGGAGAGCACATCAAATTAACAAAAACTCTAAACTGTTGAAATGTAAAATGACAGGCTGTGCTGGATCAAGTGCTATTCTATTCGCTGCTGGATAGTGAGCGTGGAAGCCATTTTGTTAAATTAAACCAGTGATCAATGTGATCATTCCAACTAGGACTATTCATGCAGTGATATATGAGTGATATACTAGACTCCTACTAGACTGATTTCAACACTCGCCATCTTCTCATTCATATATCATCATGTAAGTCTTTTTAGTTTTCATTTTTATATTGTTTCATGCTTTTACGTTACACAGAATCGCCAGCATTTTAATCTTCAGTCTGATTTTCTTTCAGCTTTAAAGACAAGTGTTTGTGTATAAAGACGCTGTTGAAAAACCCCCGTCTCTGACGCTTCTACTCAACACAAATCTGGCAACCTCGTAGGCGTGAACTACATGTATGTGATTTTAATAATGTTACTGGGACACTCAGAGAATCCACTTCAGCAGCTGCGTAACCCGACTCTGAATACCAGGAACTTTCCCCATGTAAATATTAACATAACCTAAATGTAAACGTAAATATTGACGTAATCTTTGGACGCAAGTCACTATATGCGTAACTGATGATATAATATCTTATGTACACTATACACTACTTGGGCATGTAGTGCACTAGGTAGTGTGTGGAAGTTATTATTTATACCCTTCCTATTCCCTATATACACTAGTATATAGTATAGTATACACTAGCATAGTATACACTAGTAAGTGCACTACAACTGGGATGATGCGATACGTTCAAAGGCATACTTAATGCTCTAAACCCTTTTTTGAACCAGATTAGCTTCTTTATCCCTTAAAAAAGTGCACTATGTACTAATTAATTTGACATTATATAGTGTTACGCTCTACCTAGTGCAATTCCCCAAGCCGTGTCTTATTGCATATATAATAAACACAACATATAGTGCACTTCTTCTAGTGTGGAATTAATGATCATATTACTTATTGGGACACTGCTCATTCTTCGACTCAGTGCTTTTCGGTTTACTTGTGGGCGACGGAGAGCACGTCTTCTGCGTTCCTGCTTGACCGACATGTCCTCAGTTTGGCAGGGAGGACGTGTGTGTGTGTGTGTGTGTGTGTGTGTGTGTAGGGAGGGGTTTAAAATCAGTATGCTCCTGAAGCACCTCCACACTCTCCTCTTCATCTGTCTACAATAGAGCCCTCAACTGCACTGACGACACATCTAGAACATTAGCTCTGTCTCTCCTTGTCCCCTCCATCCCTCCATCCCCTCCTCCTCCTCCTCCTCCACCACCACCACCACCCCGTGCTAACGGAGGCCGTATTGTGGAATTCTATAGCGGTGGATGTTTGCCCCTTTCTCGCTGCTTGCCTGCTTCCTCTCTCTCCCTCCCTCCCTCCATCGCTAACTCGCTCTCTCTCCATTAAATTTCCAGTCACACAACAGTGCAGTGGATATCCCTCCCTCCTTCCCGCTCTCTCTCTCTCTCTCTCTCTCTCTCATACACACACACCACACATCCTTCCTTCTTTCTCCTCCGTACAACCCCGTCTCGAACCTCCTATGTTGAAATCATTCCGGATCTCTTCATCTCCATCTCTGTCTCTGTCCTCTGCTAATCTTTTCTTTTCCCAAGTTTTGGGTGTTTTTTTTTTTTAAACTGAACCCCACAGCTTCCCTGCGCACTTCCGGGGTCGGAGTCAGTGTTCCGCAGTGTGTGTGTGTGTGTGTGTGTCTGTACGCTGGCCGCGTGCCGTGTTCGAACCCCTCCTCGTCCCTTGTGAGAGTGTGTGAGTGAGTGTGTCCAGCGTGGGGAAATGTGAATGACAGCGTGGACACTGCAGACCATTAACCAGGCCGAGACGCAGGCCTGAGTGTTTGTCTGTTAAACTGTCTGCGCTAATCACCAGAAGGTTGTAAGTTCAAATCTCAGGCCTGATCCTACGTTCACGCTACCAAATGACAACGCAACAGCATTCATTTTCTCCATACATGTGCCATTTCACCTGAGATTTTCTCAATTCTATGCAAATTAGGTACGACTCTGTAAAGCGAAAAATCCAAAGATTGGCTCGATGCTTGATCCTCGGACCAATCCCACAGAGCGTGTGCTCCGACATTTCTTCAGCTCACAACTTAAGTTCTTACCTGCAATTAGTTCCTGTGAAAATGGAGGAAAAACATATAACTGTGGTTTCATCTTATCCTGTCATATATGACCTCATTACGAAGAAAAATAAAGCTTGGAAGGATGTAGAGATCATCTGTGCCTCTGGTAATTGTATGTAGCTAGTACTAGCTTGCTATTCTAATCTAATCTGAGAACGAACCTAGTACGAACCTGGGCACATAACACATAAATCAAAGAACTGATTTTCACATTATTTTATAAGTGTTTTAAAAGCCATGCATATACATAGCGACAGCAGTTTCTCAAAAAAAAAAAAAATGCTGACTAGGCCACGCCCACAAGCAACAACGAGACACAAGCTACAAGCAATATGAGTGACTTGTCATCTGCTAGTGTGAACATAGGGTTAAACATTAACTAGATATTCATCTATTCCAAGTAAAATTTCATGAGCATAATTATGGTTATTTCAGTGGAATTCACAGCAATCAGTGGTTTCATGCTGAATAAATTTGGGAGCGAGAATTTTAATCAGTTTCCAATTTGACGTCTTTTAATTCTGGTCGCGTGAGGAGATTTATAGCGTCACTGTGGCCTGACGCTCTTAACAAAGCTTTGACAGAAATGGTGTGTAATCGAGCAAGCTAACATGGTAATGTTCGCAGAGAGTGGAGAATACATGCAACGCTAACGTTAGTGGATTCTCATAACGTGAAGCATCTCTAGAGTCGGGTGTTTTCGTCAGAAAAGCGTCCACTGTAAGAGCGAGAGCGAGGAAAGACATGGCAGCCAGGTGGCGTCATGTGGCACATCTAGTCTCAACCTCTGAGGCTCCGCCCACATCACACGAAGAATCTGAGATCTGTTGTACACCTTTCAGGCCACGCTTCAGGATCTTAAAGGTTGTATTCTGATTGGCTCGTCGCATTTCCCAGAACACACACTTCCATGTGCTGGTTTCCAGCAGGAACGTAAGACAGCGAGACTGTTAGGAGACAGCAAAAGTTCACAGAATTCCATCTACAAGAGTTCAGAATTCATTCATCTCCATTAAGCTCCTTATGCTTGTCAGGGTGGTGGTGGATCCGGAGTCTATCCCGGGATTACAGGGCATGAGGCAGGAATACAGCCTGGATGGGACGCCAGTCAATCTCAGAGGATCACACACTCATTCACACCTGGGGGAAATTCAGAGCCATCAGTTCACCTGTCGCATGTTTTCAGGAGGAAACCTGAGAACCTGGAGCTCAAGATCAAACTGGAGAACCTGAATTGTAGGGCAGCACTGCTTTCCTCTCTACCACCTTCCCACCAGCTCAGTGTTTTACGGATTAAATGCTAAAACTTCAGGAGTTTTATTTCAATGTTTAAACAAACAATATAATGTTCTGTGCTGAAAACAACAGATACTTTTAAGAGTAAAAAATGGGAGAAAAAGTGAGCAGAGACAGTATATTGTTTATCGAGGATTTTAGCATGTACATGATCCTGACTGTGTGTGTGTGTGTGTGTGTGTGTGTGTGTGTGTGTGTGTGTTAAGGTTCTGCGTCCTGCAGGATGATGTGTTTGTTTGGTCACGGTTCATGGTTTAACTGCGCTAGTCGCCGTCCTGTTGCTCGTTTCTTTTCGGCGCAGAGGCTCTAACGACTCGGTTCTCACCGAGAGCTTTTCTGCTGCATTAACTTCAGTTCATGATGTGGAGCATTAAACATGTTTCAGGCTGTATCGTACACACATCCTCCTCACAAACAGTCCTCCTTTCAGCCATATTAGTGCTCGATTGTTCACGTTTCTGAAAGGTGAAGGATGAAGATGATGCAACGGCATGCGTACGACTCTCCTCCCAAAAAAAACAATATGGCCGTAAGGTGTAAAGAGTCACGGCTCTGAAGAGTCATATTTACATTTCAGCAGCAGCGACTTCCTGTCTCACCCTCCACGCTTGGAGAGGCGTCCGCGTGAAGAAGGCGTGTCCTCCCACTGGTCCGTCTCAAAGGTAACACCTTTTCCAAAAAAACATTTTAAACAAATACTACAAAATTTTACAAAAAATGTTTTGTACTCTTTGAACACGCCTCCCAAGCCACGCCCCCTGACTCTATAGTGGCCAGTGGATTTTTTTTTTTCCCACTAGACCATTCAACTGATATATGATAGCCCAGTTATAACACGTGAAACATGAAGTTCTACTGATTTGCGAGATGTGCTGATTTTCTTAGTAACGACTTTTCGAACTAACCATAACTACCGGTGTTAGCTAGATATTTAGCTAACACCGGGATATTTAGGGATTTATCTATCTAGCATTACATACATTTCTGCAAGGTGACTAAAAAAACGTGTCTACTTGATTTGTTGTGTAAAACTGCCATTCAAAGAGTTCAGCGCTTGCAGATCGCTGATTCTGTGTCCAAATTCATCCCTTTCAATAGTAATACGGTCTCCAGCTTGGAAAAGCGCTAGCAGTGTTTATTCGAGTTTCGCTGTGTTTGTTTCTTGAAGTGTTTTGGGAAGCACAGCGTTTTTTTTTTCACTCACAGTAAAACTGTCTGTCTGTGCTGGGCGCTTGCGAGATGCCACCACGTTTTCCTTTTCCGAACAGACTAACATGGGGGCGGAGCGAAAGAGCATTGGGGGCGTGTCTGTAAAAAGACTGACAAGAGGTTGACGTAAACACAGACATGTGTTCCAGCCTGGAAAACTCTGTGAGGTCTGTGCTGATGGCTTTTCTTAAACAATTCATTTTTTTTAATCATGTTCTATGTATTTTTTCAGGTTATTTGTTCTAGTAAGAATTAAAAAAATATATATTGCACCTTGAAATGTATCTGTTTTTTCTGTATTTCTGTAAAGCAGTTACACATCGCTGATATTCTCGTATGAAATCAAACCTCATTGTTACTCATGGAAAAGCATTACAGTTTAAATGCTGCAGCGGCTCTGGTGATGTACATGAAGCCGACTATACCATCTCTCTCTCTCTCTCTCTCTCTCTCTCTCTCTCTGTCTAATGGAGGTTTATGGCTGTTCGTGGGAGGTCGAAGCGCTGCGGCGTCTCACGCATCTCCATTTCTGAGGTTCTGTAAAGATGATATAAAACGAGCTTTAGTTGGCACAGTGTTTTTTCTTTCTTCCTCAAGGGCGCCAGGAGTTTTGGCCCATCTCCCTCTGGACAATTTTCATTCCTTGGAGATCCCTGGAATCATCCCTGATTCCCGTCCATGCTCCTCGTTCCCAGTGCCAGTGATGAAGGCGTGTCCTCTGTCCTTGGCAGATCAATCATTAAAAAGCATCAGGAACTGACGTACAATCGGCCCTTTATTTCTTATTCAGGTTGACGTTTCTCTTCCTCATTGCAAATTCTTTTTAAGAATTAACTGATTATTAATTAATTGATTAATCCTATTTGCCTTCTGTTGAATTTGTCATTGCATAGGTTTGAAATAGATGGGTTTTTTTTTAAATGTATTTATTTTCAAATGAAAAAATGCCTGATTGAAAAAAAAAGAAAAAAAATATTTGCAAGATTGTGATTGTGATTTGAAATAAATGATCCAGTATTTTAACCGAGATAAAACGTTAAGTCAGGGTGTTTCACAGAGAGTTGCATTCATGTTTTAATGTGTAACCTTTATTTTTACAGACTGATAAAAGGCTAAAATATGGAAAGTACCACAGCGCTATTGCACCTCTGCATCCGGTCTCTACGATTAAACCTGCGATTCATCAGCACGCCCCTGCACCTACAGCACAGAGACCGGTGTGTGTTCGAGGTTTTGGTTTGCTTCAACCTTCTGACATGTGATCCCACAGAGTCGTGACATTCACATCCTAAAACCGCAAACCACTGGAGCACATCTGGATCAGGATTAGGGTTTAAGCAGACTGATATCTGAAGGGCTTTTCACCTTTCAGGGGGCTGAAGGTTCAGCCAATGGGTTCAATCCCTAGACGCCATCACACACGTACCTCCCTGTGCTTTGACCACTGGCAGACAGGTGAGGGGGCGCCAATACATTGTGCAGATCAAAAGTGGAGCTAATAGGTGCAGTGAATAAATGGTCAATAAATGCAGCTACATGGAGATGTTCCACCAAGTTTAGAGACTGAGTAATTGGCCAAAATACCTTGGATAATTGGAGTCCTGGTCCAGGATCGATTATTTTTTATTTTTTTTGGACATCCATCATTAAACACCGGATACAAATACAAATACATTCTTATGCTACATTTCACCCCCTGGTTTTTGTGTAACTTTATATTTATGGACATTCCGGACAATATCAGGAAGCGGATAATCTGTGAAGTATATCAGCGAAAGTATTCCGAGTACTAGCATAGATGATAAACATACGGGAAAAAATGTCCATAGTTCAATGATTTTAGTTTTCTGAACATGAACCATAGCAGTTTCTCTGTTACGGCCAATCAAACGCATTTATGTAAATTATTTAGCTGAAGGCAGCTCATCAGACCAGAGCGTAGCTACAGGGTGAGAGACATTATGTCGGGAAAGGGAGAGTTTTCACAGATTTTTATTTTATTTTATTTTTCCTCCCTGCTCTGATTAGTGAACAAAGTCAATGACAGAACAGAACGTTTCAAGCTGATTGGACAAAGAAGTACGCGTTTGTTCTTCCTGCGATGAATTTTAAGATTAAGACTTTCAGAAGTGGTAATGTGACGCACCATTTTGAAATTATCTTCACGGTTAAGCATTAAAATGTAAACGTTGAATGTAAAAGCCGTTCCGTGACCTTTGACCCAACTCGTCGTGGACCTCTGCTCTTGAAGCTGTTGTGTTTCGCACTTCGCAGCATTATTACACCCAAAGCAACATCTCTGCTGTCAGCACACACGCTCTCACATTACCGCAAACCTGACGAAATCCTACACCACTGCACCGCGTGCTTAAACCTGCACGTGAGAGGAAAACGGGGGAGAAGAAACTCCAGGAAGTGAAATCCGTCATCACCAAGCGTGAATAGCTGATGTTCCTGAAGTGGAAGAGGTTGAGTGATGGATGTCGAGGAGGTGAATGATCTCCTAAACTCAGTTAAAAACAAAGCGAGACCTTTTTTTTATAATCTAAGAAAGCAAATCTATACCGGAATTGTGATGTTTCTTTTCTTAGAGAAGGATAGCGTTAGGTGGGAAGCTTGTTTCTTCATCAGCTCTGGTTGAAGGTCATCAGACGACCACATGATCACATCAGCAGAATCAAAGAGCAGAATTTTCCCAGAATGCACTGCCTGTGGCTGCACACTGAAACTTTCAGATCTCAGCTTTTTTCATGTTAAGAGCAATAGAGCACTAGATTTTTCTTTCCGTCTTGTGAATATTTCACATCTTTGCCTTCTGCTGAAACACACACACACACACACACATACACACACTTTTCATTTTTGTCCCAGTCGCTGTAATTCCCTCTTTACTGGTACAAGCGTACTCAGTGGTAATAGTTCATTTATCTTAAGCCTGTGTAGCCACGCCCACTTCTGTTTAAGTCACCTTCTATGGGCATAAATAGTAACAATATTTAATTTTTTTTAAAACATACTTCCTCATTTTTTCCCTACCTTTTCAAGCTTCTTGATTTTTTTCTTTGCGTCTAATTTTGAAGAGATGTTGTGAGTGTGGGAGGTCCTAGGAGGAGGTATAGATGTGTGATTTGTTGAGTGGGCGTGGCTATGGGTCAGAGGGTCACTCAGTATTTTCACTTGCCAAAAGTCAGAAGGGAAAAAAACTCAGCAGTTATTTATTTATTTTTATTTTTTTTACAGACAATTGGAAAAAATCCCATGAAGAATGGTAAAGGTATTTTTGAAACTTTCATTGAATTATGTGTGCTTGTATTTACAACATTTATTTCTATATTTAAGTGCTTACCACTTTGGCTGCTGGTTTTATAATTTTGTGTAACATACCGTCAGGTAAAGAGCTACAAATCAAATCAGAACAGCAACAGAAACGTTAAATTAGTTTTAATTAGTTGTCTGCTTAGCAAAAGTTCCTGCAATTGCACCAAAACAATACTAAAAAAGACGGATGTCTCAAGTTAATGTTGATTAAAGAGTATGTTAATAGATCTGCCATAAAGTTGATCATTTTTCATATTTGTCCTCACCTTTTATGTCATCGACTGACGTTAATGTTGTAATTAGACTGAATAAGCTGCAGGGTGATGTGCGTTTCACTACATTCATCACGAGCAAGTCGGTTCCTGCGCTCTTCTCTGCAGCGTCTTAAGACAAATCATGCATCAGTGCCGAGACTAATGATAGTGTGTACCGTGAAAAAAACAAAACAAACAAAAACAATATTAAGACACTACGTCAGCGAAGGCAGCTGAAGGACACAGGACATGACAGAGGTACGGAAAAAGGGGGAGAGAAAGAAAGAACTGGCTTTCACTGGGATGCTGACGTGACCCGGATGGGCGCGAGAGCGATGAGCAGCCGTCCCGGGAACACAGAAGATCCTCTATCTCCGAGTGTGTGTGTGTGTGTGTGTGTGTGTGAGACAGAAAGAGAGAGACAGAGAGACAGAGAGAGAGAGAGAGAGAGAGAGAGAGAGAGAGAGAGAGGAAAAAAAAGAGGGGGATGGAGACAGAGTTCAGAATCCGATCCCAGTGTCAGCGTTTCTTAGCAACAGTCTCTGTTTCCCGGGTGATGGGGACCAACATCACTTCCTGTCTGTGTGAGAGAATGTGACTGCACACCGAGTTGTCTGGGCAAAAAAATAGGCATAATACACACACAAGTGGCCAAACACTCGATTACTTAATGCTTTATTAATTATATTTAAACTGAACACACACACACACACACACACACACAGACACACACACACACACACACTGAGAGTCTGATCACTAAACCAGAAGAGCTGATGTGACAAATTGCACTACATCACTGCACAACTGGTGTGTATGTCATCAACAAAATGTTCAAAATCAGCTGTAAGGAATAAAACACTTCTCACACAGCATGTCAACGCCTCCACGTTTCCTGTAACAGCGAGTCCCTGCGTGTTTTATTCCTCTTACACCACAGCAAATTGCCAATGAGTGGAATTTAGCTTTAGTAAAGTCCTCAGAACAACACGTTTTATCCCTTTAGGGTTACATTTAGTGTTGTGGAACGTCCGTGAAAAACAAGCTAGTTCCTGTCCTCAACACTCGTTCCCTCATCAGCGTCTCTTCTTTCTCTCTTCTGGTGCTAATAAACAATAAAACGCAGCTTGTCATGTTACTGAGCAACCACAAAGAAGCTCTTAAAGCACTGACACTGACGACTCCTTCCATAAATGTTAAATAAACATCTCTTTACAGGAAATTTCACCGTTTCAACAATAAAGTATTAGAACGAGTGCAGTCATTATAAGTAAAGCTGTGATCTGCAGCTGCACTACTGTCAGAGCTGCTGTTATAGAGAATTAATCAACACCTTCTGACCAGTCAGAGGCCAGAATTCAGCAGCGCTGTGGTGTAATGGCGTTATTCAGCAAAGCTGCGTAGTAGGAATTTGTGTCTGATTCATGAAACAGTCGCCTCAAATACATCTTATTTACGCAAAACACGCACTGAGAGAGAGAGAGAGAGAGAGAGGGAGAGAGGTGCGTGTATTAAACTCTCAGTAGGACTGGCCTCGAGTCGGGAAAATAAACGTCCTGTGTGGAAAAAGTGCTGAGGTCATTTGCAGCTGGTTCTCTTTCAGGTTCACTGTAACAGAACTGAGTTCAGTTGATTTAAAAAGAACTATTTGTGAAAAACATCGTATGGGCAGTGACCTTGTAGTGCATGATGGAAAAGAAAAAAAAAAAAATCTGATATAAAAATTATCCCAGACTCACTCACATGCTCTCTCTCGCTCTCTCACTCTCTCGCTCTCTCTCTCTCTCTCCTGCTCTGATTGTAAGGAATTCTTAGAAAGCAAAAGTACTCATATTCAGGGTAAAGAGATTTCACAAAAGCTATAGTGACTTATTCGTTCGTTCATTCATTCCTGCATGTAGGTCCGACAATCCAGCTTTTGCCACCATCGTAACTTAAGTGAGATCAGGAACTAACTTGTTTCATGGAAAACATTAAACTGTAAACTACACACAGATAAAATGACAGATATGGTAGCTTGTTCTTTAGTAAATAAATTTAAAAAACTGAAATCGCTGGTGATTTGCTGTGGTATAAGAGGAATAAAACACTCGAGGACATGCTGTTATAGGAAACTAACCAACTTCAGGGTGGGAACAGTAACTCCACTTCATCACACCACACCATCACTCAGTATTTCACTAGAACAGCAACACAGACAGTGGCTTATTACTCACTTATCACCTGTGACTTTGTCTGGTGTCTAAATAGGGGTTTCTCATACACAACATATGTGTTTCATACACTATATGGCCATAAAGTATGTGCACCCCTGACTGTCACACCCATATGTGCTTACTGAATGTCTCTTTCCAGATTTATTCCCCGTGTGTTTGCTGTTATAATGAGCTCCACTCTTCTGGGAAGCTTTCCACTAGATGTTGGAGCGTGGCTGTGGGGATTTGTGTTCATTCAGCTACAGGAGCATTAGTGAGGTCAGGCGCTGATGTTGGGATGTCGAGGAGGTCTGGGGTTCAGTCGGTGTTCCAGTTCATCCCAAAGGTGTTCAGTGGGGTTGAGGTCAGGGCTCTGTGCAGGACACTCGAGTTCTTCCACTCCAACCTTCACACACCATGTCTTCATGGAGCTCGCTTTGTGCACAGGGGCATCGTCATGCTGGAACAGGATACAGAGACATTCTATACAATTGTGTGCTTCAAACTTTTAGAGAAAAAGCACATATGGGTGTGATGGTCAGGGGTGCACATACTTTTGGCTAATATAGTGTATGATATCCCAGCAGCATGTCACAAAAACATCAGTGAAGAACATAATAACTGTGAGGATGATAAGTCACGACAACGGCCCAACAGCATGGCAAAAACATCCACACCTCACGTTTTTTTAATGTCATGGCCAGTCAAATCACCTGACTGATCATCACCATCATCATCATCATCATCATCATCATCATCATCATCATGGTGTCTTGTTATCGGAGTTCTCATCACACAGCTCTCAGAAACTGTGAAGTACACAACAGTGCTGCTAACAAACTTAATGTACGTGTCACCTCTCTTCACCTGCCCTCGAGTCTGTAACGCGTGATCCGTGATGTTCCTCGGTCATTCCTCTGCTTCATTTGCAGGAAGAAGAAGGAAAAAAGCAATATCATGCAATTAATCTTCTCTGTCCATCATCCAAACACACTGGAGTCATGAGCTCTTCCTGATCATCCAGTGGTCCACCAAACCGGGTTTCAGAACTAACCAGAACCTTAATTTAGCCCATCTACTGCCTCCTACCCCTGCACGGGGTGGTGTCCTTCTACAACGCAGGTTTTTAAAGCACATACACCACCTCCCGAGTCACGGAGCTAGCTTCCTTAGGCCACACGGGGTGATTCATTGTTGTTTACTTCTAATATATGATGTCATCAGCATACGCCTCAAGACTCCTCCCACTTCTGAGGTCCCTCGTGACGCTAGTGATGAGTTTTGACTCTTTTTAGTGAGTCAGATCATTTGACCAAAAAGAGTCGACTCTTTTGACTCCCAGACGACTCCTGGCCATTTTTTCTGAAACGAACGAAGTTTGTGATTTTTTATTTTGGTTGTTTTTTGAATAAACAATGATGTGCAGTGGATAGATCGAAGAAAGGAAAGTTTTATTTGATGTGATTAACATGAAACATCACCGTGAACGAGTTTTCCCAACATTTAGATTAAATAAGACTACAAGAGTAACAGCATTGTATATATTAGTAACCAAAATGTATTATTTATACACATCACCTTTTATCTTCATGTAAAATGTAATTTATTGTATAATTGGAATAATAAAAAGTGTTCGTTATCACTTTTGAATAATCATTAAGTTTTAAATTATGTCTAAATTGCTGTATTTGACATTTTGGTGTGGGTCGATTCAGTCTTTTTCAGTCTTTGTCCTCTTTGAGCTGCTATTTTTAACCATTTTCAGACAAACCTTTGGTTCAATCCTAATAAATATTTTTAAGAGATGTTAGCTAGAACATAATTTCATATTAATGAAGTAAAAACATAAAGCAGGGACGCCGCATCAGGAGATCATCCAAATGCAAACACGGCTAATGTGAGATGCAGGCGAGGGGGCGGAGCTTCCAGGGTTGTCGGTTAATATCAGAAGGGTTCAAAACATCTACGCAACTCTCAATCATTCCAGATTCACATGTCAATTGACTCATCTGTCCTTTTTTTGTTTTTTTTTTTTACTGGGGGGGAAGAAGAGGCATGCGATGATAAAATGCGGATTTCATACGCAAAAAGCGAGAAAGAGTTAGGGTTGCCAGGTCTGTTGTCGCGAAACCCAGCATGATGTGTGTTTTTTTCTTCATTTTTCTTCAGCGTGCACCATAGGATTGTTCTGAGGACTTTACTAAAGCTAATCATCTGCATAGAATCACTCGAGTCACTCTGCGGATTCGCAGCTGTATGTTGTGCGTGTGCATTGTGCATAACAAATTAATGATCAACGTAATGGCAAATTAATGGCTTTGTTGCTTGCTAGCGTGAACTCAGCCTATACACACACACACACACACACACATACACACAGTTCTGTGCAAAAGTCTTAGGCACATGCAAAGAAATGCTGAGGAGCAAAGACGCCTTCAAAAATAATGAAATTAAAAGTTTCTACATTTAAAAAATACTATAAAGAGCAGTAAACAGTAATAAATGAAACAAAGTCAATATTTGGTGTGATGATCCTTCACTTTTAAAAATAAAGCGAAGGTACAGTGTGTGCAGTTTTCTAAGGAAATGAGCTGGAAGTGTTACTGAGCATCTTGCAGAAGCAGCCACAGTTCTTCTGGAGACTTTGACTGTCGACTCGCTTCTTATTTCTGCAGCGAAACCCAGCAGCCTTCATTATGTTTTTATCTGAAAAGTGTCTCTTATGGAATCTGCTGCTTTCTTTACTGACATACAAACATTTTTCTGGAACGTTTCATTTTGTGCTGGAAAACTAATGTTTGGAATCTAAAATGTTTTTGTACTGAATCAATAATGTAGAAGTCAGAAAATAAACATCTATAACAAAGTTTGTACTAAAATAAAACAAAACTAGGGAGCCAAGACTTTTGCACAGTCTCAGCATCTGGCAAGGTGGTAAAGGAAATGATGTCTTATAATCTAGGAAATATGGTGTGTATACACGTGTGTGTGTTATCTCTGCAGCACTCGTGCAGACGGTGTGCGCATGCGGTCAACCTGATCGTGTGCTCTGCCAGGAAAATCAGCCAAACGATGCCATCTGGTAGCAGGAGCTGGCACCGAGGGGACGCTGCGCGGCTCCACGACATATTGGAGTAGTTAAAATTAACACTGTGACACGGTTTGGCAGAAACAGGCATTAAACAAATCTACTGCTCGCTCTATTTCAGTCACACACACACACACACACACACACACACACACACACACACACACATACACCACTACAGTATTTTTGTTAATTTTTAATTTTTTTTTTTTGCTGAAACACTGTTTTCCTCTCCAAGAAACCTCCCAGAAAAAAAGTTGCCGGACAAACGAATCAGCTTTATTTCATTTTCATCTAAAACAACGCAGACGAACTTAAGAAAAAAGTAAAACCTTTGCAAAAGTAAAAGCGTAAAAAATACAAGAATAATCGATTTAAATCAAAGGAGCATTACATTTACAGGACAAAGTCCAGTAAATAAAGCATGTGTGTATATATTTATATATCATTACATTAATATTACTATACACACACACACACACACACACACACACACAGGAATAACTCAATACTGAACCTCCTGCACTTCTTCCGTCTAAAGCTAAAGGAAAAGGAGTCGAAGTCGTCAGATCAGGTCCATAAGAATCTCGTCCTCCATCACGCTCGACACCTGAGGCATCCCGGGGTTCTGAGCGACGGCGCCTCTCGGACCTGCGCTCATCATCATCTGACCTGGAGGGAGGGAGAGAAAAAAAAAAACGTGAGACGAGAAGCCTACTACGGAGCTACTACTATCTCTACACCTTTACATACATTAAAAATGCTAGTGACTATGAATATGCACGATTATTCATCATGATTATTCATGAATATGCAAATTAGAAATCCATGCTAATACCCTAATATCGCTAACAAAGCTAGCAGATGAGCTAGAGTTAGTAACAACTAGACATGAGGTGGCGTTTTTTTTTTTTTTTTTTTTTAAACAGCAGCCAAACTTCAAAAATACAATGTTACCATCACAACCATGATTTCGTCCAACCCAAAGACGCAAACTTGTCTTCTCCGATCTGCGTAGCCATGGTAACGTTAAAGCAGACAGATGCTGTCTAACTCCACTCCTAACTTGTTTGCTAAACATTCTCGATGCAGCGTATGCAGCAACTTACATCCACCAATTACAATCCACACCACCAGAGGGCGCTAAGCACAGCTGTAGCTACAGCTAGCTAATGTTACGGCTAGTGAGATGAAAAGCAGATCTATAGACACAATGCTAACAGCTAGCTAGGAGAATGCATTTCACTGATGGAATGCAACAAAAATGTGTCTTAGGTGGTTAGGGACGTTTCAGCTCCCATTTGGGGCATTTCAGCTATAAGGAATCTCATTTGGGGCATTTCAGCTACCAGGAATGTCATTTGGGGCATTTCAGCTACCAGGAATGTTGGTAGGGACATTTCAGCTATCAGGAATGTCATTTGGGGCATTTCAGCTACCAGGAATGTCATTTGGGGCATTTCAGCTACCAGGAATGTTGGTAGGGACATTTCAGCTATCAGGAATGTCATTTGGGGCATTTCAGCTACCAGGAATGTCATTTGGGGCATTTCAGCTATCAGGAATGTCATTTGGGGCATTTCAGCTACCAGGAATGTCATTTGGGGCATTTCAGCTATCAGGAATGTCATTTGGGGCATTTCAGCTACCAGGAATGTCACTTGGGGCATTTCAGCTATCAGGAATGTCGGTAGGGGCATTTCAGCTATCAGGAATGTCATTTGGGGCATTTCAGCTACCAGGAATGTCATTTGGGGCATTTCAGCTATCAGGAATGTCACTTGGGGCATTTCAGCTATCAGGAATGTCATTTGGGGCATTTCAGCTACCAGGAATGTCATTTGGGGCATTTCAGCTATCAGGAATGTCATTTGGGGCATTTCAGCTACCAGGAATGTCATTTGGGGCATTTCAGCTATCAGGAATGTCATTTGGGGCATTTCAGCTACCAGGAATGTCATTTGGGGCATTTCAGCTATCAGGAATGTCATTTGGGGCATTTCAGCTATCAGGAATGTCATTTGGGGCATTTCAGCTACCAGGAATGTCATTTGGGGCATTTCAGCTACCAGGAATGTCATTTGGGGCATTTCAGCTATCAGGAATGTCACTTGGGGCATTTCAGCTATCAGGAATGTCACTTGGGGCATTTCAGCTATCAGGAATGTCATTTGGGGCATTTCAGCTACCAGGAATGTCATTTGGGGCATTTCAGCTACCAGGAATGTCATTTGGGGCATTTCAGCTATCAGGAATGTCATTTGGGGCATTTCAGCTATCAGGAATGTCATTTGGGGCATTTCAGCTATCAGGAATGTCATTTGGGGCATTTCAGCTATCAGGAATGTCACTTGGGGCATTTCAGCTATCAGGAATGTCATTTGGGGCATTTCAGCTATCAGGAATGTCATTTGGGGCATTTCAGCTACCAGGAATGTCATTTGGGGCATTTCAGCTACCAGGAATGTCACTTGGGGCATTTCAGCTACCAGGAATGTCACTTGGGGCATTTCAGCTATCAGGAATGTCATTTGGGGCATTTCAGCTACCAGGAATGTCACTTGGGGCATTTCAGCTATCAGGAATGTCATTTGGGGCATTTCAGCTATCAGGAATGTCACTTGGGGCATTTCAGCTACCAGGAATGTCACTTGGGGCATTTCAGCTATCAGGAATGTCACTTGGGGCATTTCAGCTACCAGGAATGTCACTTGGGGCATTTCAGCTATCAGGAATGTCACTTGGGGCATTTCAGCTATCAGGAATGTCGGTAGGGACATTTCAGCTATGGTGAATATCTTTGAGGACACTTCAGGTATTGATAATGACGTTAGGGAAATTTTAGCCTTCGTAAATGTTGTTAGGGATGTTTCAGAGATCATGAATGTCAGTAAGGACATTTCAGGAATCATAATTAACAGTAGGAACAGTTCAGCTATCATGAATTTTGTTGGGGACGTATCCCTACCCTATTTAAACAACCAGAATACACAACTTGTACTGGACAACAAGTAGATGGAACGTGGAATTTCCATTTAATATCTTCAAAAGGGTTATCAGTGACATTTCTGATGTTAGCATGCTAACAGTTTGCTGCTCCCTAACTAGCGGAGTGAGTGAAATAAGGTAGCACCAGATGTCAGGCACAGATGGTGGAGCTGGAATAATAAAACCCAGATTGAATGAATAATGTGTGATCTTTAGTAAATAAGGTATGATTCCACTGCAAGAGTTTCGGATGTTTTGCTGCTGTTGTGAAAAAGGAAACTGCAATGCATTGTGGGTAAGTTAGTGGGATTAAAGAGGACATGAGGAAGGACCTGATGAATACGGAATGACATGAGGAAAAGATGTAAATCCATCCCATCAAATGAAGAAAGCAAACGCAGCGTGTGTGCGTGCGCGTGTGTATGTGTGTGTCACACACCTGAGATGGGCTGTGTGTGTGTGTGTGTGTGTGTGTGTGTGTGTCACACACCTGAGATGGGCTGTCTCCACTGGGGCTGGATCTGAGCGCCGGCTCCTGTAGGGTGCACCATCGACTGGTTGAGACCCTGCAGAGGGAGCATGCCCTGCATATGAGACACGCCGCTCTGCTGAGAGAGAAAACAGGAAGTGGAAACATCGCCAACGATCGAAACACGACGCTAAACGGTACGATTTCTAAACAAAGGAGAGGTCCGTGTTTCACTGTAGGAAAAACAAATGGACGAAAAGTACTGAAGTGTTTTCAGCAGCATCAATTGGCTCATGTATCAAATTCTATATAATAACAACGCTTAAAATTCACACTTCTATCAATCTGATATTACAAAAAAACTGAGCTGCTACTCTTTACATCACCTACACAAACTCCAGGGGTGTGAATCTCCACTATCTCCTTCCTACAGATGATTCGATACGTATTCTCGATACAATTCGATTCACTACTGATTCGGTTCAGCACCGATACGATTCAGCTCTGATCCAGGACGATCCAGTTCAGTTAAACTGTAGTAAGAGTGCACTGACGTGTCCTAGGCTCGACTCGCTCCTTTTAAAAACATTTCCTCGCTATCATTATCTTGTCTGAGAATTCTCTACGTTACTACGTTATTAAATCTTCGCTTTATTCTCCGTACAGTACGATTGGCTAAAACGCTGCCGACTCCTGCGTAGCTCTCGTGTCTGAATCTGACATGTTCTGTAACACATTTCCTCGTAAATAAAGAAAGCGATCAGTTTTCCTTCGACAGAGTGGAAGTGTGTGGTAGCGAGTAGAGGCGGCCGATACGACAAAAACATCATATCACGATATTTTCAGACAATTCTACGATCCACGATATGCATCACGATATATCGGATTATTCACAAAGTGTGAGGAAACAAATTAAAATAAATATAAAAATATAAATGAAACATTTTAATAAGTTCAACTGTACCATTATTCTGATTAATTAAATAATACTTTAGATATTATTTAATTTAACGTTTTTGTAATGTCTACAAAAAATTTATACCATACAGTCCTTTTTTTTTTTTTAAATCTATAAAAATTTTAAAATTTTGAACACCTGTAAAAAAAAGTTGTTAAAATTTAACAACTGTAAATCGTTAATATAAAATCAGCTGCTTCCAGATTGTTTAAAAAAATAATAATGGAATGATACCATGATAGCCACGATATCTCAGAAAAATGATTTGTAACATCATTTATCACAATATCGATATTATTTCTAAAGTGAGACGCTTGCTCTCTCTGAATCTCTGCTTTTCAACAGAAGTATCGGATTTTTATTTTATTTTTTTTAATCGATTCACACCTGATCTAGGCTCGTAAAGCCGTCCAGTGCATTTCAGCTTTACTTTACACCTCTAGCAAATACGCAAGAAACATTCGGACACACGAATATAAACCAGACCTCAGCTACAGATTAGCCTTCAGCACAAAACTAAGAAACAGACAAACAAATACGGTCCTGGAATAAATAAAGAAACAGACAAATAAATACGGAGCTGGAAGAAACATTGTGTACTTTTTTTTTTCTTTTTTTTTTTTAAACATTTTTATCCCTTTATACACTCTTAAACCAAAAGTTATTTTAAGGTGGAGATTTTAACACACAGCTGTATATAAACCTTTGCAGCGCCTCAAAGGAAAACGAGAAACTGTGAGTTCACAGGAACATTTCCCACTATAAAGCAGCTGCTGCTTATTTAAGCACACACACACACACACACACACACACACACACACACACAGCGCACTGTGTGATTACACTCATTATGTAACCCCGATGAGCCGTCCGTCTCACACACACACACACACACACACACACACTTACTGGCTGCTGCTGGCTCAGGAGAAGGCTACGGAGCTGCGGATTGGCTCCTGGGTTGGGGAGGCGGAGCATGGCACCAGGGGGCTGGGCTTGACCCTGAGCCACCTGATTGGGTGGAGCGCTGGTGACCGGAGGCTGCTGATTGGCCGTCACTGCTCCTCTCATCGTTAGCTGAGAAAACGGGACGTTGAAATCATTTACGTAACATAATAATTACACCAAAATAGAAGATTTATTTTAATTAATGGACAGGATTAAAAGATTTATAGCAAGAAAAAAGGAATTTTTGGAAAATTATGATTTAAAAAAAGATGGCGGTAAATTCCTTCAACTCAACCCAGAGCTTAAACTTATCATTAGAGTGAATTAAATGGAGTAATTTCAGATTACAATTATTAAACTTATACAGTTAAAGGACACAGGAATTAAAGATATATTACCGTATATCAATACTGCACCTTGAATTGCTGCTAAAAAGAAAATATTGGCACCCCACGTTAACCGCGCAACACATCTGTTCATGCGGAATTATGTTTCCTGTTTCCTGTTTCCTGTAGTCCGTAAAAAGCAACGTTCTCTACAGAGCCTGTAGGTATCTGCTGGCTAACAAGCTTCCATCCGCTGTCGCGTGTAGAGGCGGGACTCGTGGGGCTGAACGACACCTGATCTGATTTACACGCAGCAGATCAAACGCAGTGGTGGTGAAATATTACACAGCGCTCTGGTTAACACTGCCGAGTTAACGCTGCGTTTTCAGCTGTCCGTCCCAGAGAAGACTTCACTCCTCAACGCTGGACAGAAATGAGCGCAGAAGTGAGCCGGAATTAAATCTCGATATTTCAGACGTTTTGTCTCATTTACACGGTCGGGTTTGTGTAGAAAGGATCAGAAGGTTGTCGGTTTAAATCTCAGGACTGTCGTGATCACGTGTCTGGATTGTGTCTCGTCTCCGGAAGGCAGTGGACAAATCAGTAGCTCTGCTCACTCAGTTACTTGTTCTTTATTCGGAGTTGATCTGATCAGCAACCAGGCAAATAAATCCCTCTTTACTGACTTTCACAAAAAAACCCTTCCATCTGCCGTGTGTTTAAGTGTAATGCGCTTAAAGCAATGTGATGCACCTTGATGGAAAGGAAAGAAAGGAAAGTTTAGGAAAGAAATGAAAAAAAATAAAAGGAAAGAAAGGAAAGAAAAGAAAGGAATGGAAAGGAAAGAATAAAAAAAAAAACAAAAGGAAAGAAAAGAAAGAAATGGAAAGAATTTAAAAAAAACAAAAGGAAAGGAAAGAAAAGAAAGGAAAGAATGGAACGAAATGAAAGGAAAGAAAGGAAAGGAAAAAAGAAAGGAAAGAAATGGAAAAAAACCCAGAAAGGAAAGAAATGAAAGGAAAGAAAGTTAAGAAAAGAATAAAAAAAAACAAAAGGAAAGAAAGGAAGGGAAAAATTAACAAAAACAAAAGGAAAGAAAAAAGAGAAAGAAAGGAAAGAAATGAAAAAAAAATGAAAGGAATGGAAAGAAATGAAAGGAAAGGAAAGACAGTAAAGGAAAGAAACGAAAGGAAAAAAGAAATGAAAGAGAGGATTGAAAAGAAAAATACAAAAGGAATGGAAAGGAATGGAAAGGAAAGGAAATGAAAGGAAAGAACAGAAAAGAAAGGAAAGAAATGAAAAAACAAAAGGAAAGAAAGGAAAGAAAAGAAAGGAATGGAAAGAAAAAAAAATTAAAAAAAACAAAAGGAATGGAAAAGAGAAAAGAAAGGAAAGAAAGTTTAGGAAAAAATTAACAAAAACAAAAGGAAAGGAAAGAAAAAAAGTAAAGAATGGAAAGAAATGAAAGGAAAGACAGTAAAGGAAAGAAAAGAAATGAAAGAGAGGATAGAAAAGATAAATACAAAAGGAATGGAAAGGAAAGGAAAGGAAAGAAACGTGCGTGTTTAAACGTAACATGCTTCAGGTAACGTGACGCAGCTCGATGCTCGATCCCAGCACTGGCGACGGAAGGAATTTTCGGAAGTGGAAATAATTAAACGTGTGGAGAGAAAATAAAGACGCGAGCCAAAGTACCTCTGATGCTATGACACAACGTGGCACTTAAACATGTGCCGAGGTCGCAAACACAACGTGCCACATAAAAGTCAGTACTAACGCACGTCACTAGTTGACTAGCTCTGCGCACGTCACTGCGTTACCATAACTACCATCTTCATGGGCTTCTGGGGCAAAACTTCAGACTCGACGGCGTTAAGGTGCGCTTGCTAATAAATCCTCACAATAAATCATCAGTTTTAAAACGCAGGATTAAAACGCCGATAAATTCCTATGAACGTTGTCTAGCTGATCGTTGTCATGGATACTGTGTCGGGAGGTGTTCATGTGTTTCCAGAGAAGCAAGAGTTTGAGTGAAGCGTGAGTTCAGGAGCGAAGAGATTGCGTGCAGAAATCACAGGAACGTCATGCTATAAAAATCTGACATGCTTCAGCAAAACAGAGATGATAAATATATTTATAGCACAGCGATGCTGAATTCTGGATTCTGATTGGTCAGAAGGTGCTGATTTAAAAAAATCTGTCATGTGGTGAAGTTTTCTGTAAGGATGTGTTTATGTGACGCTTCTGTAAGGAGTCTCCAGTGTCAGAGGTGAAGCTGTAACTTCACGGTTTCCGACGTCATCAGGACAGAGGAGTTTACGCTTCTCTGCGGTTTCGCGGTAACATGACGAGCTGCGTTTTTTTTTTGTCTTATTAAATTCAAGAGAGAGAATAAAGAGAGGCTGGTGAGGGAACGACTGTTTATAGCTGCTATAACGTGAGTTTTATTTAAATAAAGTTTAGAAAGATAGCTAGCTAATGTCACTTGTGGCTAGTTTTTAAACGTTCCTATGTTAGCGTAGAAATTTTGCGTAGGAATTAGCGTAGGAATTTTGTCTGATCATAGCGTCCTACGTTAGCGAGCTAATAACCTGGAGAGATAAGGAAACTAGATAATAAAAGATTTGCAGATGAATTTAAAATATATATACTTTTAATTTAATTATGTAATTAATAAATGAATCAAACATACATTTAAATGAAATGACCGGTACGGGAAATATTTTTTCATGCATATTTTTCATGCAGTGATCGTAATTTGATGCAATTAATTTTTATTATCGACAATATTTTTGGATTTTTAATAAATAAAGATAAATAAGGAACTAGATCAATGAATCAATGCATTAATTGAAAGCTTGATCAATTAAATACAAAATAAATTAAGTGTATAATTGATAAATATTTATAAATGGAAAATAAAAAGTTTAAATGAAATGCATTGGATAATTGTGTTTATTATAATTATTAACAAGAATTAATTTTCTATTATTAACAATAACGTCATTTTTTTTTAGAAGGTATTAGTTGTTGGAAATGATATTAATGCGAGTGATAGGATACGTTAATGTATGAAATTATATGTACTGTATAAGGTGCAGAGTGTGTGTGACTGTGTGTGAGTGTGAGAGAGCGTGTGTGTGTGTGTGTGTGTGTGTGTGTGTCTGAGAGAGAGAGAGAGAGAGAGAGAGAGAGAGAGAGAGTGTGTGTGTCTCTCACCATGTTATTCTGTCTCTGCTGCTCGTCCATCATTGTGACCTGACTAACGGGAGCCATGCCCACCACCACAGGCTGGGTGGAGAGACAGAGAGAGGGAGAGAGGGAGAGAGGGAGCGAGGGAGAGAGGGAGCGAGGGAGGAAGATGAGGAACAGACAGAGCAAGAAGGATAGAAAGAAAAAGACACAGAAAGAGAAACACGTGAGCGGAGAGACGGAGTGTTAGAACATCATGCGGCTTCAGTGTGACACAGAAGACAGGAATGACATGGGGGCGGAGTTTGAGAGAGACAAAAACGATAAAGCCCTGCCCACAGAACAGAAATCTGGCTGCTGATTGGTTACCTGAGGCTGCACGTTGCCGTGAGTGACGGGGATTTGTCCGGGCGGCCGGTTGAGGAAGTTCTGATTGGGAGGAACCTGAGTGGACTGCATCTGACCCGCGTTACCCATCTGAGCAGAAACAGACGGAGAGATATTACACACACACACACACACACACACACACACGAGACGCTACAGACTTCCGTACGTGTGTGTGTGTGTGTATTGCTTACTCTATAATACATTGTTTATATTAAAATACCGCATCATAACAGCAGTATTAAATATTAAAAAAAATATAACAGCAATATCACTTTATACAACGTAAACTAAACATTCTGTGTGCATTCTGCTTTATTTTATTAATATTTTAATATAACAGGTTTTTCTTGTATTACAACATTTTTTTTTTAATGCGTTATATATTTGTATTTTTTTTTTTTTTTTGCATAAATTTTAAAAGTAAATTTTAAAAAGTCTTGTACCGGCTTTATTTTTTTCAAGATATTTATTTATTTATTTACTTATTTATTTATAAGTATATATTTTATAGAGTCACAACAGTTATTAAAAATAAAAAAAAAATTAATTTATAAAATGTAAACATTCTGTGCACATTCCATTTTATTTTATTAATTTAAAAAATTTTTTATTTTTTTATTTATTTATTTTTTTGCATAAGAGTAAATTTTGAAAAGTCCTGTACCTGCTTTTTTTTTTTTTTTTTTTTTTGGAAGAAACAAAAATCATTTGCATGATCATATTCTATAGCAGCCTTATTTCAAATAAAAATATTTATTTATTATTATTATTGATTATTTATTGATTGATTGCATAAATATATACTTTATAAAGTCGCTACAGCAGCATATAAAATGAAAAAAAAAATCATAACAGCAGAATTTTAAACTATAAAATATACACTATATATTCCAATCTATATCATATTTCATTGTAATGTTTTCACATATTTTATTTTATTAGTATTTATTTTTATTTTAAACTAAAATTTTTATTGTTTGAAATATTGCTTAAAATATAACTATATACATTATTGTCTTAATTTAGTCACGATGTTTGCAAATACAAAAAAAATAAATAAATATCACGACTGCAGGGTTTCAAACTATAAAATGTATTTCATAATTAATTTAAATATTTTATTTTATATTTCAACAAAATTTTAAACATTTTTGACTTTCGTTTTGGCATCAGAGAACAGCATTTTGTGCCTAATACTTTTTGTAGGTTCCTAAGGGATCCCAATGTGTGTATGTGTGTATATACATGTGTGTGTGTGTGTGTGTGTGTGTGTGTGTGTGTGTGTGTGTGTCACCGTGCGGTGCTGCTGCACTTGTTTGTGGTTGGTGATGACTTGGCGGATGCCGTTAACGAAGCCGCTCTGGTCGTTAGGAATCAAACCCATGAAGATCCTCTTCTTAGACGAGTAGAGCAGCATGAGGACGCGCACTTCACACGGAGCGCTGTGGGGGAAATGGACACAGCCCGCCTACACACACACACACACACACACACACACACACACACACACACACACACAGTACCTATTACAGATGGGGTTTTAAAGTGAATGTGAGAGAGAGTGAGACAGAAGCCGAGTGTTTAATAACATTTCATTCCTCTGGAACTCGGTGTGACGACTGAACCCTCTATAACAGAGACCTCAGTGTCCACACGGTGAACTGAAGAGCATCACACACACACACACACACAGCCTCATCACCACACCCTCTAGTGGACAGCTCTGAGACTTCCAGGCTCTTGAGTGGGGAATTTTCCTTCCGAACCATACGTCTATGTCACGTATTTCTGAGTGGAATGTCACACTTCCTCAGGATTAATACCTTTACTTTTATCCGTCAGGATCTCTGAGACTGCAGCCAGAGCTGACTCACTGATTTCTGTTCAGTGTGTGTGTGTGTGTGTGGGAGAAGGGAAGGAAGTAGAACAGGTGTGTTTGTTTTTTCTTTAAACCCTCATCTGAGTGCACTGTGAAGCAGTGAAAAGTCAGAGGCTTTAGTGGGAGATTTTGAATAAAATCGCGTTCAGTTGATTCAGAAAAAACAAGCTAACAAGCTAAGAAAGATCGGATTTAATTTCACATCGTCTTGAAGCGGACAGATTTAAAAACCTGCAAGAAGCCACACCTCCTTCACTGTGACTGACAAGCACAGAGGCCACGCCTCCTTCTCTGTGACTGACAAGCACAGAGGCCACGCCTCCTTCTCTGTGACTGACAAGCACAGAGGACACGCCTCCTTCTCTGTGACTGACAAGCACAGTGGCCACGCCTCCTTCAGTGTGAGAAGCACTGAGGCCACACCTCCTTGACTGAGACTGACAGAAACACCTTGCTTACTAGAAATGACAGGGACAAAGGCCACGCCTCCTTCAGTGTAATAAACACACAGGCCACACCTCCTTAACTAGGAATGACAGGCATAGAGGCCACGCCTCCTTCTCTGAGATTGACAGAAATCGTAGCCACACCTTGTTTACTAGGGATGACAAGTGCAGAGGCCACACCTCCTTCTCTGTGAGAAGCACTGAGGCCACGCCTCCTTCTCTGAGGTTGACATAAACAGTGGCCATGCCTTGTTTACTAGGAATGACAGGTACAAAGGCCACGCCTCCTTCAGTGTAGTAAACACACAGGCCACACCTCCTTAACTAGGAATGACTCCTTCACTGGGAGTGACAAGCGTAGAAGCCACGCCTCTTTTACTGACTGCAAGGCCACACCTTGATTGTTTTGAATCACCGAGGAAAAGTACAGAGGCCACGCCTCCTTTCCCGAATACTGGCAGAAACCGAGGCCACGCCCTCTGAATTAGGATCAACAGGCATGGACATACATGCAGAGAGAACTTCCAATCTCTAAAACGTTAATGAATTGTAATCTTTAATCTAAAATGGTGTGGTTATTATTAATTTAAAAAAATAATAAAGTACATAAAGTAAAAGGTGCAGAAACAGTGTGTTATACTCACAAAGCCGCTGGTCATGATGCGGTACAGACCCTTCAGAGACTCCACATCCTTATTCGTGAAGAGAAACTGGACCATGCGAGAGTTCCTGAACAGAGGACCCAGAGTCGTCTACACACACACACACACACACACACACACACGATAAGATAACAGTGTTTTCCCACAGGACACACTCCTCAAGTCCCTCTGTCCACTTCTAATCAGGTGATACACAAAAAGTGGGCGGAGCTTCTCTAGAGGGGTTTGGAGGTGGAGACTAGTGATGGGCACAGTTAGTAAAATACTCCGAATTCATTTTATTTTGAATCAATAAAATAAAAAGGAGTTCCGTTTATGTTAAAACATGGATCTTTCACGTGAACGGACAGTGGAGAGCGACCATGACGAAGACAAAGGGTGCCAATATTTTTATCTTTCGCTGAAGAAGCAAGAATCTTTGTATTTTTGTCAACTTAAAAACAAGTTGCTCCTTTTCTGCGCTGTGTGTCGAGCATGTGGTCTTTGGAGTGAGCGTATATAGTGAATAAGGAGGAGTCTTTTGGGATTCTAATATCAAGATGGCTCACTCATGAATGTTTGTGAATCAAATCAACAAGAAGGAGTATAAAAATGCTAATTTTATGATAAAATTATAACACAAATTGTACCACAAGTCCTAAACTCTAGCCAGAGACATTGCGAGGACGATTCTATAATCACTGTGTTTGACCAATCAGTGATCAGCACTGCTTCTAGCTCCGCCCACAGGCCCTGTTTGGTTGTCTTAGTATCTGCGAGAACCGCCTTGAACACAAGTTGGAATTACTCCGTAATGCTTAATGCAATAAGATCTGCTATATTTTATTATTAATAATGATATTAATATTAGTAACGAGTGTGTTAATGCACACAGGATGTACAGAGAATAAAACAGTGTCGTTCTCCTTTAAAGGATCTACGAGGAACCGGACACGATTACACGAGAGGAAACAACGGCTGGAGATCAGAGATCTCTAATGTGGATGGAGAGATAATTAAAGGAATATTTCACACTTGTTTTAACCTCCGAAGTGTGCAATTAGAGCAGGAATTTGGCCGCAGGAACCTCCTGGTTAGTCCATCTTTCCTGAAAAAACGCCTCAGCGAGCCAAATCCGGCGAAAACAACGAGGGCATCATTAGGCGGCGTTCCGTCCCGACTTCATGCACAAGAAATGTTTTAACTTAGTGGATAAGCTGCTGCGTCAATTTTTCTTTTACTAGAAAAAAGTCACGTGATCCATCAGAACAGACGGGAAACCGGAATGAGAGAAAATACCACGACGTCCGTGTTCTCTCACGCGATCACTTCACGCTTCACTTCTGTAATATCGTCCTGAGAATCATACGGTCTCCCGGATCACGTGAAGTGTCACGTCGTGCTTAGCGTGCACTTGAGAAGCTAGGCACGTCTCGCGCTCCTGCAGCTTATTATCTGGATAATACGGTAGCTCATAACCGGGACAGTCCCGTCTGTTCAAAAGCCACCTGCTACAAACTCGATTACTTTCAGCAGAACCCCCTGAACAGCACGTCTGAGTCTCTGTGCGTGTCCTCGCCCGCCTGCGTTTTATTCCCTCTCCTGTAGCAGAGAGACAGAAATGGTTTTTTTGGATTGTTTTTTTTCCCTCCCACTCACCAGGAGCTGCTGAGGGATGAGCTGCATGATCAGCTTCTGAGGCCAGTGCTCCGTGTTCCTGCAAACACAACATCATCACTTCTACAAGTGAAACGTGAACGCCACAGAAATGAAACACGTGTGAACTGTAACGTGTGTCATCATGATGACATCACAGCTGACGCTTTAAACAGGCGCGAGGTGGACGGGATATCGCGACTGGCTGGCGCACTATTTAATAATAATGATTAATAACGCCTACTTTTTTTCTTTATTCGCATCACACTATTTTAGATTTATTAAATTAACACAACGAAAAAATTACTAACAGACTTCTCTGTGCTCCCGGTTTGAGCGCCGCTGACTTAAATTATTTCTTATTTCAATTATTTCTTATTTTAATCATTCGTTTTTAAAATTTTGTAAAAAAAATATATTTTAATTCAGTTCAAAAAATTCTAAGGGTTTCTGTTTTTTTTACATAGTGGAGATAAAAATAATTTTTTAAAATAATTTTTTATTTACAAAAAATATTTATGATTTTGTGTAAATTATTGTCTCCACATGTTAATAAAAAAAAATTACCAATTTTAAAAAAGTCTCCATTTTCTTGTGTTTCAGTCGGAATAAAACAGAAAATAATAATAATATAATAATACAGTATAATAACTATATAATAATATAAAGTACTTGATTTAAGTGTCTCCAAATGTTAAGTAAAAAAAATAATCATCATATTTTAATTTAAATGTAAATCATTTAGGAATGGAACATTTGTTTTTGGAAAAAGTTGTAAATAATACACTGTATAATAAAACATACATAATGAGACAATTTGTGTCCCTGTATGTTAATTAAAAATATATCAAATTTAAAATAAATAAACACACTGAATAAATGAAAAGCTTATTTCAAACAAACAAACAAACAAACAAATAAACAAATAAATAAAGTGTAGCATTTTGGAATTAAACTCTTGATATAATGCATGTAAGTGAATCATTTGTGTCACTAGGTGTTCAGTCAATAATTACAAAATAAATAAATAAATAAACAATACTATTAATAATAATAAAATGATAAATACAACTCATTTGTTTTTGTGTATAATAATAAACCATATATTATAATAATACAACGTACATTAGTGTATGATGTTTATGGAGCCCCTAAAGAGATGTTTGCTTAAAAAAAATGTAAAAAATTAAACATATATATATAAATACCAAAAAAAAAAAAAAAAAAAAGCACAAAAAAAAACCAAACAAACAAAGAACGTGAGCACGCAATAATCACCTAAAAAATTATACCATGATCGTTTCTTTCAGGAAAAACAGAATCTTTTGAAAAATGGACGAAACACAAACTACTGAAACACAACTTCATTTTTAATTTTTTCATTTTTAGATTTAGTGATTATTTTTTAAATGAACATGTGAGGACATACAGCTCATATACTTACATCCATTATGTTATTCTTTAATTCTTTAATTTATTTCTATGGCTCTCTATGGTTTATATCTCACTACATGATTTAAAAAAAATAATAAATCACCAAATTAAAGTATAACAATGTATATAAGTGTATGAGCTGCATGTCCTCACATGTTCATTTAAAAACGAATCGCTAAATATAAAAAGAAAAAGGAAAGTTGTGTTGTGTTTTGGTAAAGTAAACTCTTTACTTGTTTGTGTTTCGTCCATGATAATATATATAAAACGTACTTGATAACATGGTGTGTAAGTGTGTACACCGTGTATATAGGAGGATGAGCAAGGCATGATGGGAGCTGAGCTCAGTACTCACAGGTTCTCTCCCTGGTTGACTTGCACTTGGCAGGGCAGCGAGCGAGTCAGTTTGGTGTTGGAATCCATGGAGGAGGCTTTGGGCTTCTGTTCAAACACACACACACACACACACACACACACACACACACACACACACACACGTCTCAGTGACACAGATTGATGGTGAAGCTCGGGGCGAGATGGACGCGACATCTCGCATCGATACAACGCAACCTGCTGGACAACACACTCTCCTCTCCTCCCTCGTCGATAATGAATTAATGGCGGATCGATGACCAATCAGGAGAAGCCTAATGGTCTCGGCGTGGACTTTCACACACACATCAGGAGGAGCGGATTCCCGGGAACGCGTTCTCCCAGCGCATCATCTCCGCTATCTAAGCAACAGCACATTAAATTATTGACGAGCGGCCTGATAAAGAGCGCCGATAAAGCTCTCCGGGGCTGTTTACAGTGCTGCGCGCTTCCCAGAGGTGCATCGTGGGTAATAAAATCAGCTGTGAGAAATTTCCCTTTACCCACACAACACACACACACACACAAAACACACACACACACCACTAATGAAATGTCCTAATCAGTGAGAGTCAGTGTGTGGTACACGCTGCTGTCAATCAATCCCGCGATTCCGCTCGATTAATCAATTTTATTGACGGGTGATGTAAACACGGCCGCGGAGCTTTATTAGCGAGCGCGCGTACTCGAGTCACAGGTAAATGTCCTTAAGCGCTCTACATCATCATCTTCAGCAGAAGAAATAATTATTAAAAATAAGAAGAAAAAAAAGGCTAAGAATAACCTGGTTTTGTTTAATAATAATAATTTAATAATTTATTAATAATAAAGCCACCATTAAAGTATCTGTTAAAGCAACAACCCATACTGAAGACCAAATAAATAAATAAATAAATAAATAAAGCTAACTATTTATTTTTTGACGTTTTTTTTTCTTTTTAGTTTAATTTGGGTCTTCAAAAGGTTCTTGTGTAATGCATGAAAAGCTTCTTTTTTATCGAGCAGTGACAATTATTATATATACAAAGTTGTTCATTGAGGCTAAAATAAAACTATAAATTAATAATAATCTATATTAATATAAAAATGATCATTTTTTTTACAAAAAAAAAATAAAAATTCACATATTAAAAATGCCAGGATCTATGAATATTCATGAATATGCAAATTAGGAGGAGGAAATGGGGCCTGAATGCACAAGTGAAGCTGAAGTTGAAGTAGAAGTTGAAGTTGAAGTAAGGCAGTAGCTAGAACTGTCACAGAAAGTCACGTTGTGAATCCGCTCTTTCCGTAACAACGCACTAAAACACGGACAGTGAAGAACTAAATCATAAAGAATAAAGAATATTGTATTACAATAGTGTTCTCATCGTAATGTTATCACCTCAGGACATCGGGTTTTCACACGTTTTTGTTGATACGTGTTGAAGTTAATATATAATTGTGTGAATATTTGGTTTAATATTTGCATTTTCTTGTCGTTGACTAATAATCGATGCCATTTCAGTCCGAGTAAAACTGACTAAAATTAACAAATACGACAAAATATTGACTAAATTTAAAGGATATTTTTATCAGAATACAAAAACTGACTGAAAACAGAGCCGATGTTTAACGTTTAATGTTTTAATTTATTTAAACTTAATTTAAACTCTGCAGCATTTTTAAGAAATGAAAATGAACTAGAACTGGCCTGAGAGCCTCGCTTCAATCTTTTCATTTTATAATTTTACGCACTTTAGTTCAGATATATATAAATAAATGTGCTTTTTTAACAGCCAGGTTTGTACTCTGCAGTAAACAATAAACACTATAACACTGTAACATCGGCTTGTATTTATTCCTTGCGCCCTCTTGTGGACTGTTGATTTAAAACCCTGGTGTTTTTTGATATTCCAGTTCCAGTGTCTGAATATTATTAAGAAATAAAAGTTCATTGCTCTTAGAAAGGATGTATTTACATTATTATGCTGTTATCATTATATCAGTGGCATTAAATGGTCTTTGTTGATCGCAATTATTTCTGGGACAATACATCATCCAACAAAAGTAGCTATCGTGACAGGCCTAGGCGGATTCTATATCCAATAACCTAGCTTTTAATTAACAGAAGCCAAGCCATGTTGGAAAATTTCAATGTTGCCATGACAACCCTGATTTTGCTCATCATTAGTTTTAGCTAAGTGGCCTAGCTAGCTAGCTTAGAACGCAGTTTTCGTTTATCATGTAGTTGTCGCTGTTCAAAGCTTGGATATGATTGGTTCAAATATGTGGAGTCTAATTTGTGACATCATAACCTGAGCTCAGACGTAGCTCCGCCCCTGAAATAGTAGACAGAAAGTCGTGTTTTAAATAAATAAAAACAAAAACAGCCAACCAAAGGTCTATAAGGAGTTTAACATTAAAACATCACGACTTCAGATGGACTTGAGCTGATTTTTAACGTTTAATGTTTTAATTTATTTAAACTTAATTTAAACTCTGCAGCATTTTTGAGAAACGACTAAAGTGAATTTTTAAAAGTAAAAGTATTTACTGCACTCGTTAAAATTACACTTATACATGTTGTTATACGGAGCCCTTAAGGGACACGGTGACGGACAAAAATATGAAATGGGAGGAAAATTCATTTTATTAAATTTATATTTCAGTGCTTTTGCGTTCGCTTGGAAAACCTTTGCGTTCCTCCGAGAAACTTTGAGTTCTCTCGCAATTTTTTTGCGTTCTCTCGCGAGCTGAAATGTCTTTGCGAGTGAACGCAAATCGGGGGAGTTTTTCAAAAGCACTGAAATATAAATTTTCCTGCCGTCTCATTTTTTTTTCCATCACTATGTCCCCTTAGGAGCTCCGTATTTTTAATACCAAACAGGAAAATGAAAACAAACAGCAAACTTTACTTCCAAAACTAAGGCTTCTGGTTAAAAGAAAAAAATTTAGATGATCAGTGTTGCACTATATGTAGAGAGTTAATGTAAAAAAAAATTATAAATTAAAAAAAACTACAAAAACACTATTTTCATGATGAGGATTAAACACAAGAAAGCATCCAAATGTAAATGTTGGACAACTGAATAATTTCTGTCATGATTAGGAAAGTGAGACGTTACGTTTGCTGTCCTGTAACGTCGGCCATTTTGAGTCATTTCATAATGAAGCCATTAAAAAAAATCTTTTAATCAATATGGAAAATTAAACTGCATACTATGTGGATTAAATGATTTCTCTAACTCACAGCACTTTAGGCTTAGTGTCATTTATTATTATTTGAATACAGATAAATATTACAGTAAAACATTCTATTATTTCATTATTATTTCCATCACACCATGAAGCCCTGGTTTCAGAGATTAAAGTATTGGCACCCCGGCTTCATTCACGGCCGTGTCGCATCAATCTAAAGAAAATGAGTGTGTGAAATTTCGAGCTGTGTTTTCCTAACTGATCGATTGGGCGATTGTATATAAGGAGTGATGGATTAGTCGAGTGTGACGTTCCCGCGCTGTTCATTACCGACGTGTTCACACGGCCAGCGAGATGTTGTAGGCGAGTCGTTACCTGATCTCCATCCCATCGATTTGAGCCACTAGATGTTTGAGTGTGGCACTTCAGAGACTCATCAAAGCTAAATGCTGTAAACACACACACACACATTTCCTCACCTCCTGCCACTCCAGAACTCCACTCCAGGCCACCACTTTATTAGGAACGCCTTGCTGACCAGCGATAGGATTGGCTCCGGGCTGCGCTGCAGAAACTCCGGGCTGAAACACGGATATCGGAGAGGAAAAGATCAACAGAGTGATGAGTGTTTTACGGAAACGTATTCATTTTTTTCCCTCTTATATCACTATATGACTCTTAATCTAAAATTCCTAAAATTCTCAGCAAAATTCCACACGAATTAAATATTCCAGGCTCCATCTATCACTGATAAAAATAAAAAAAAAATAAATAAATAAAATAAAAAACTAATTTACTTTAATAAGTTTACTGAGACACTTTACTTCTTATTATTTTAATGATTGTAATATTATTCTACACACTATTATTTATTAATATTATATATTTTATATATTTTTTTGTTTTTATTTTGTTATTCGACTATTACTTGTTTTATTTTTATTATTTAATTATTACTTTATTATTTACTCTGTGTTTATTTCATTCTGTTTAATACTTCACACTGTAAAGTGTTAAACATTTAAAGATTATTATTATTATTATTATTATTATTGTTTACTTCCGATATTTTAAAGCAGCTTTCTAAATTATCTGCAAAAGAAAACATCAATCTGTGTTTCAATCCAATTCACTTGATGTGAACTGAGTTGAGTGCAAAAGTTTGCGCACCCTTACTTTAAACCGATGAAACAAGACATCTGATGTGAACTTTTACAGATTTATGTTTCCGAATGCGCTAGAACAGTGGAATATCATTTCAGGTTTGCTCTTTATTTCAGATTTATGCAAATCTCTTCAGGTTTCAAGGACTTTGATTGATTTAAATCATTAGACTCTCTTAATGAGGTACATTCGAAACAATTAATTAGAGCACGTCAACGAGGGACATCTGAGCATGTAAAATAAACAAATAAATAAATAAAATATCCTGTCCATCATTTAACCAAGACAGAATTGTTTTATGTATATAGATATATAAGTATTTTAAATATGTAAAATAATCTGTCTCCTTCTCTTTTACGCAAACACTCCAGACTTCACTGCATGTGGTGTTTCTGTTGTTTTCTTTTTCGGGTTCAAAGATAAAAAAAAAATGGAAACAACATCAGCAACAGTTACTTAGCGCTTAATTTTCCGGAGCTTTCCAGGTCTACGATCCAGGTGTAAAGTTATCTATCGTCTCTTCAGGACATCGGTATACAGGACGTGATGTGTGTGTGCGTTTTTATGTGTGTGTGAGTGTGTGTGTGTATACATTGCGCTCTCTTGTGAGTAATTGTTCTGGAAGAAAAACTACAAATGTGTCTTGTCAGGGAAACGAATGTGTTCACACTCGTGATCCCAGGAGAACTTCCGCGCCCTGGCGGACGTCCCGGCTCGGTGTTCTTCCAAATAAATAAATAAATAAATAAATAAATACACAACTCACTGACTTACACTCGCTCTGGCCCTAGGCCCCTGACCGCCCCTTTATTAACTACACCAGCAGTGTATATTGCCTTACCATGCCAGGCTGAGAGGACGGCGGCGCCTGCGGATTGGCCGGAGGCGGCTGCTGTAGAGACTGAGGCGGCTGCTGATTGGCCGCTGGCTGCCCGGGAGGCAGAACCTGTGACTGTGGCTGCTGTGGGACCGGAGGAGGGGCTGGTTGCTGTGGTAACAAGGGTGTGGGCACTGTGGTGACCGTCGATAGGCTGGGCTGGCTGGCTGGGGGTATTTTGACTCCGCCCACTGTGGAAAGGGTTGGCTGGGTACTGAAAGGTGGGCCGCTGTTCATCATTGCTGTGACTGAAAAAAAAATTAACAATTAACGCTGCGTGAAGGATTTGATGTGATTATCATTGATCTTTTTTTAATTGAACAAAGTTCTCTGGTCTGATAGGAACAAAAGTAAACTCTGTGGTCTAAGAATAAAGCGCTAAATTTGGCGGAAACCCAACACTGCTCATAACCCTGAGAACACTGAAGCATGGTGGTGGGAGCATCGTGCTGTGTGGCCTTCAGCAGGGACTGGGGGAACTGGACAGGCTTGAGGGCAAGATGGATATTCCAGTCTGAAAGTATTGTATTAATTGATCAAGAACGTCACAAAACATTTTATTCAGCTCTGTTTATGTTTCTCTGGTTTAAAACAGTGGTCAGGAAAATCACATAAGCACATGTTTATGCATGTACGCTACTATACTCGTTCATTTTAATAAAAGTGAAGTGCATTAGCTAGCTTGGATCAAACAGAGTTGTGGTAGAGAAGAGCGGGTTTTGTTTCACTTCGGAAAAGCGCTTCTGTACAGCTGTACAGGGCCTGAATTTCATTTTTTAAACTGGGGGAATTTCCCCCCTTATATGGGTCACATGGGGGGGATTTAAAGATTATAGGGGGGAGAATAAATTTTGACACATTGGGCTAAATTAATAATCTTCATTTATTTATGTTTACAGATTTTAATGTATGGTGGTTTTCAAAACAGCTTAATAACACAATTTGTGATGCTCTCCTCCTCCAAACTGACATGAAGAACTGGATTAAAACTATATATTAATGCCTTTCAGAATCAGGGAATTTCATATATTCCAGTTTCACTTCAATTTCTTTGTTTTTGTTTTTTTTTTTTTTTTAAAAAAAACCTTTATACAAAATACACCATGCTCTCCTTCAAACAAGCTTCGTTGCGGCGGTGTTGAGTCGGCAGGCGCGCTCTATCCGCTCACACGCTATAAAGAGCAAAACAGCATTTAATGTCTGAATTTCAGGATTAAAATAATATCATTTGGAAGCCGATACTATCTTCACAAGCAGCTCATTATGACTCAGGATATTCGAGCGCGTCACACGGCCTTGTGTGAATAAGACGAGTGTGACGCAGGCCACGGAGAGCGCGCCGGCGCGCTACAGCGCTCAGCGACAGTCAGAGACGGCCGGCTGTTTGCAGCGCTGTTTGTGGAATTAAACTCTAAAATAAAGACACACTGTTTGAACACGTGATTTCTTTTTTTGCGTCTGTTGATGTATTTCATAATTTGATCTGAAATGAGGCAAATACATTTGTGCGGGAATTTCTCGCATTATAAAAGTGAAACTTGCGGGAATGGTTTAAATTATGCGCAATCCCCGCAATCCCGCGCCGAGATTCAAGCTCTGCTGTAAGTAAAACATGGGTGCGAATCCCTCACTGTTGATGACCGATAGCGGCTGATCGTCGATAGCTGTTACTTTCACTCAACTAGCGTTGTCTGTAGATGTTTTTCTTCTCGCCCTGCTAGCATTGCCTGCTAGGGATTAACTCCTTGTGATGACTTTTATGTTTAACGTGTTTTATCAGGCTACTTTTATTATAGAAAGATGCCGTATACGTCCTTTTCGTGTCGTCTGCATTACAGTATTACCTCGGTATCGGAAGTAAAAGTTTTCATGCCGAATGATCAAAAATACACACTGAAATACATACGAAGGAGAAAAGGAGAGAACAGAGCGACGTAAACAGACGGTGAACGTGAACTCACAGCGAGTCTGGTTCTTCTGATTGCTGGCGGCTTCCACGGCCATCGCTGCTGCAGCTGCTGCCGCGTTCAGAGACTGAGAAGAAGGCTGAAAAACCAAAGACGAGAGAAAGACACAGAAAGAAAACAGAGAGAAAGAGAGAGAGAGAGAGAGAGAGAGAGAATGAATACACGTCTTCATCGCAAATCCAGACTTCAACAGCTCAGTCTATGAGCTGTGTTTATGTTTGGAGAGCTCACAGTTACCGGGTAGGTGTGAGTGGTGCTGATTGGAGGAGGAGGCTGGGAGGCGGAGCAGATGGGAGGCTGATTGACGGGAAGGGGCTGCTGGGGCAGAACGGGTTTGAGAGGGACGTTTCCAGAACCGCATCCAGAAGTGACTGCACACACAGACATGTTAAAAACGTTAAAACACAGTGCTCCATATTTGGTCAGAGCGACACACACACACACACACACAGGGAATATTTGTGACGCGCTGTGTTACCCGGGAGCGCGATGCCGCGGATCAGCACCATGTGAAACGGGTCCTGGCTGTAGTCCGGGTGCGACGGCTCGGGTGCTCCTATAGGCGAGGCTCGGTCGTACAGAGCTCGGAGAGCCGGAAGCTTCCGCGGGGCGACCACGGAGAAATGGATTCCTCTCTGCAGCGCAAACAGAAGGTTCTGAGTTCAAATCTCAGGACTGTCACAGAGCCACGTTACGCCTATCAGCTCGATATCTTTAAACTGCCTTCCTGCAGTGACTCACGTCTCGGATGATCTGCACCAGGCTGTCTGTGGTGCAGCCCGTGTAACTGACGCTCTCGACGGCGGGCAGCAGGTACGGAGGTGAGTTACACAGCAGCACACACACCTTGTGGGTCTGACCGCTGGAAAACAAGAGAGACAGAGAGCAGCGGGAGGATTAATCAGTACGTCTACGAAACAAAAGAAACACTACTCCTCCTGCCGCCTCCTTTAATGGGACTGAAACACAGAGGCCACGCCTCCTTTAATGTAACTGATAAAGAGGCCACGCCTCCTTTAATGGACTAAGACAAAGAGGCCACGCCTCCTTCACTAATGATGATCTGAGAGCACACCTCCTTCACCTAAACTGATGAGCACAAGCCACGCCCCCTTCTCTGAGACTCATAGTTACAGATTCAAGGAGGTCAAACTGTTTTTTTTTTTTTTGAAAAATTCAAAAGTACTGATGGGTAAAGAGGTCACGCCCCCTTCACTGACACTCATAGTTACAGAGGCCACGCCCCCTTCACTGTGACAGTCACAGAGGCCACGCCTCTGATAATGGGATTTGCCTTCAGTGTGTTTCCCTGAATGTACTTAAATTAAATCAGTAAAATATACAAATAAAATACTCACATTTGCTCCCTCATTTTCTTAAAGTCGTCGAACAGCTGCAGCGCGACAGACAGACCCTCGGCGATGAGGCTGCAGCTCTCGGCTCCTCCTCCCATAAACCTGACAACACAGAATGAGGAACGTTCGTACATGATGTTCTGATGTTTAGGTTTCCTGAAAGCATCGTATCTAGCATTAGATCAGATGAAGGACCTACTGAATGCTGTCGATCCACGACACAAACTCGAAGGCGGAGCTTGTAGGAGCGTGACACTGGACGTAGGACTCGGGAGCGCAGTCCACCGTGTTGAAGACGACCAGCCCATACTGCGTCCCTCCATACTGTCAAAGAGAACGGTTCTCAGTATGCGCTACTCATACACAATCACTCAGAGTAACAGAAATCACGTGCGCCCACTCACGTCTCCTCCGAAGTCCGTTTCGGCCGGCGGACCTCCGTTAAAGTACCTGCAGTCACGCAATCAGGAGGTTAATAATAAACATGTAAACTTTTAAAAGTGTATGATTTGTACTCGTTTATACCACAGCGCTGTTGAATTCTGGATTCTGATTGGTCAGAAGGTGCTGATGAATTAAACGGTACCGCAGCTGAATCTAATATGTTATTGTTTCTATAGTAACGCAAAGACTTGTGAAATGTTTACAGTTGCTGTGATGTGAGTGAGAAAAAGACGTTCCGCAGGATGAAATGTAACAATAAACGGTTAAAAAGTGTGTCAAGAATAAATAAGAACCTTGTAATTGTTGGAAAATCGCTGTGGTATAAGAGGAATAAAACACTCGGAGATGTGCTGTTCTAGGAAAGTAATCAACTTTTGGGGTGGTAAAGGTAAGTGTGCTGTTTGAGTTATTATCAAACCACCCCATCGTTGATTAATTTCCCTTAACAGCACGCTACGAAGTGCTTTATTCTTTACTTAAACAACCCTCGTTCGCTGGACTTACTCGATCGCCGGTAAGATGTAGTTCTTGCGCAGGGATTCGAAGTACGGGCCGAGATTGGCCGTGCCCTCGATGACGAACACGACGTCAGAGACCTGCGAGGCGCCGGGTTTGGGCGCCGAGTCCATGAGGGTCACCATGAGCGCTGGGAAGAAGAGTTCAATTCAATTCAAAGTTTTATTTCATAGAAATTGTCACAATGCGGCTTTCAGAGACCCAGATGTAATTTTAGATCCCTGACGAACACGTCAGAGGCGACGTGAGGCAGAAATCTGACACGAATCATCTCGTGGGCGTGGCCTGTCCAACATTCAATCAGCAGGAAGTAAAGTCGTGAGCGGGGAACTGAAGAAACGTCGGACCGCACGCCGCCGTAGGATTGTTCCGAGGAATCAATCGAGACAATGGCTGCGTCTGAAATCGCGTACTGCGCTCGATTCAGTACCTGCTGCTCGGCTGTTCACACAGTACATACTGATCAGTACACGTGTGTAGTACGAATACAATCCGGACCTACTACATCCGCCATGTTGGCATTGTCATGTGACCTACAACGTAATAATAACAACCGTCATAATGCGAGCAGCTGCACCTCAACTGTTTTTTTCTTCTTTAAACCTTCAACAACGTTTAATACCTTCAGCACTTACACTTAAAAAGAGTCGACGCTCTGCATTCCGCCAGTTTTGACTCTGACAGATCTTCTGCTCCAGCCCCAGTGCCTTATGGGATATCGCAGCGTCCATGGCTGTCGATCATCTAGGTATTTCTCACCTACTGGTTTATGAACACTGAGAGTTCGGACACACTTCTCCTTTGGCCTACTGCTTTTCGCCCGGGGTAGTAGGGATATTCGGACGCAGCCAGTCGCTTGGATTTGTCGCTTGACATCACACCTAATTTGCCCAGAAGTGCAGTTTAAACGCTGATAAACGTAGTCGCTGAAATTGTGGCGCGTTCACACAAAACGAACAGCTGTGGCTTTTTGTCGCTTGTTGGTGTGAGTGTAGAGTAAAGATCCTGGGACAGTGTTTATGATTACAGCAGCAGCTCGCAGGTAAACACCACTACCCCTTTACTCCAAGGCTGATAGAGCTGACAGGTGAAGGAAGCTGATCACCTCCAGTGCAGCACCTGCTCACTGATGTGGTTTCTGACATCCTGCATGGGCTTTAAAGCACATCTGCACACCTGCACATCTGCACAGGGCTAAACTGGTAGCTAGAAACTTCCATTACCTGTTAGCTACATTAGCCTTGTAGATACAATGCAAAAAGTAAAGACTTTAAACACCAGACATGGCTTAACTGATCGACTAACACTGCATTTGGAGCACAGTTTGTTTATAACTGAACTGTTTCTTTAATAAAGTCAAATAATGATAGTGATATACTTAATACTTGTAAATGCTATAATGAGTAGGTTAGCCACAAATGCTAACACCTAACTACCATTAATTCACCATCATTTGGTGTAGTAAGCATTAAAGTCAGCATATATTAATTAACCAAACTCGCATTTAATCGCATAATCAACTCAGAAGCTGTTTAAGTCACTATTATGAAGATTTCCTAGCCATGACTACATGCAAACCAATTCAATATGGCTAAATCGCAAATGGCTCCACTTTAAACACAAAGTGCACTACGTAGGGTCTGAAAGCCGCTCACTACATACCCGGATGTAGTGCGCCTACGTAGGGAGCAACGCGCCAATCGGGACACAGCCTCCAAGCTAGCTTTTTTTTTTTTAGCTAAACACAACACGGAGGCTAGTAGCCAAGATTTATCCAGCAACTTACCTGGTTAGAATAATAATAATGACACCAAACAAGAAACTAATTAGCATTAAACAAATCCCAGCACTCAGAACCGAGTCATCTAGCACCACTTTGAGTAATTCCAGTTTTTAGACATTTTGAAAATATCCGATGATAAAGAACCGTAATGGCAACAAAACGTTGAGATTTGTGACTCGGTTATCGACACTGCGGACTGGAGCGTTGGGGAAAAAGGCGAGCAGGACGACGAGTCAATAACCGAGCACTCTACTTTCCTATTTACTGTAAAAAAAATTTATAATATCATATAATTTAACAACTAATCAATCACTGTAAACATGTCACAATAGCTGTAATATTAAAAAATTTTAATAAAACATGGGCTAATTATAAAAGTATTATATATTACTGATATTATTTGATATTATTTACTAATCTAGGGTGCCATCTACATATAAAACACAATATAATATGTTATTGTAGGGTATAGATATAGTAAACTGTTCTAAGGACAATATTATGGAGCTAAGAGCAAATAACTGACAAAATATTTGACTAATTTTTTTTTTTTCCAGATTTCTGTACATTATTTGGAGCAATCCTGTAGGCTTTCCTGAGAGCAGTTCACTCAGTCACCACCAGAGGGCAGAAGATTCACATTTAAAAAAAAAACAAAATCATCAATTTTACACAACCATAGAGGCTTTGAAATTGAGCATGACATGAATATCAAGGTGGTGGAACAGGCAGAGTTGCCACCCTTAACGCTCCAGGGTTTCTTCCAGGTTCGATCCTGAGCTCAGGTTACTGTCTGGGTGGAGATTCGCATGTTCTCCTCGGGTTCATGTGGGTTTGCTCAGGGTTCCCCGGTTCCCAAAACATGCAGGTAGACAAATTGTATGCAAAATCTCTCCTAGGTGTGAAAGAGACTGTAAATGTGAGTGTGTGTGTGTGTGTGTGTAGTGCTCTGCAATGGTCTGCCATCATATCTGGGGTGAACTCTCCACCTTGCACCTGTGCTCCTGGGATTAGTTCCAGATCCACCACAATGGTGACCAGGATCAGTTAGTTACTGAAGATGAATGAATGAATGAATGAATATGAATGTGACTCTCTAGAGTAACAGCTCATTCACAGGGACTTGTATGACAGACATACCAGCAAAAATGACTAATTATGACTGAATAATAACTTATTTACAGTATGGCCTAGAAAAACTATGGTCCAGCCATACACTGCAGGCTATATATCTCATTTATGATCTAATAGAGCGGTTCAGACTGTACAATAATCCTGTAAAAATGCAGCAGAAAACAGTAACGAATAAATAAATAAATAACATTAGGCTTTAAGTGACATTTCTGGAAATGTAAATCCATTCGACAAATGATTTTATTAACGATATTCCGCCATCAGCACATTAAACTTCAGTCTAAATAAACATTTGGCTTGGAAATGTCCTTCTCTGTTACAATCCAGACACAAACCCTCAAGTCTTCAGAGTTCTTTCTTCTCCATCGAAAGTCTTACGTGCCCAGTTTCCGTATTCTCCACTTCAGACCTGACATGGACTGGTTTAGTCTGGATTTTGAGCTAGTTATCTGAATAACCTGGTTTAGTGAGAGCATCACCAAGGCAAGCACGCTCTGTCTGAAGCGCTTGGATGAAACGTTAGCACCAGCTCATATAAGGCCATACTCACTTTCTATCCAATACTATACTTTATAATTTTGTACTGAATATATTTATGTTATTTTTATTGCACACTGTACTTTTTGGATTGCTGCTGCAAACTGTGACTTTACCGAAGCATTCGGGCCTCACGGCCAGACTGTGCAACAGTTTCTTCCCCCAAGCCATCAGACTCCTCAACACTCAGAGACTGGACTGAAAACACACACACACACACACACACACACACAACTGAACACCATCCCATTCTCTTTGCAATTTTTTTGCACATCTCTGTATTCACTACCTGCGTTTTTGCTGCTACAATATTTATAAAAACCGTATATCATTTTTATACTCTCTATCCAGCTGCTACTCCTTAAATTATATTTACAGCAACTTATACTGTTACTCTTTCACACTGCTGTCATCTGATTCACTTTCTTACCTGGACTTCTGGGAGTCATTACACTGTCATGTGCTCTTTGTGTAAAAGTATGTAGTCTCCCTCACTCCCTCACTCACTCACTCACTCACTCCCTCCCTCACTCCCTCACTCACTCACTCACTCACTCACTCACTCCCTCACCCACTCACTCACTCCCTCACCCACTCACTCACTCCCTCCCTCACTCACTCACTCACTCACTCACTCACTCACTCACTCCCTCCCTCACTCACTCACTCACTCCCTCCCTCACTCACTCACTCCCTCACCCACTCACTCACTCCCTCACTCACTCACTCCCTCCCTCACTCACTCACTCACTCACTCACTCCCTCACCCACTCACTCACTCCCTCACCCACTCACTCACTCCCTCCCTCACTCACTCACTCACTCACTCACTCACTCACTCACTCCCTCACTCACTCACTCACTCCCTCCCTCACTCACTCACTCCCTCACCCACTCACTCACTCCCTCACTCACTCACTCCCTCCCTCACTCACTCACTCACTCACTCACTCACTCCCTCCCTCCCTCACTCACTCACTCCCTCACCCACTCACTCACTCACTCCCTCACTCACTCACTCCCTCCCTCACTCACTCCCTCCCTCACTCACTCACTCACTCACTCACTCACTCCCTCCCTCACTCACTCACTCACTCACTCCCTCACCCACTCACTCACTCCCTCCCTCACTCACTCACTCCCTCACCCACTCACTCACTCCCTCCCTCACTCACTCACTCCCTCACCCACTCACTCACTCACTCACTCCCTCACTCACTCACTCACTCACTCACTCACTCACTCCCTCACCCACTCACTCACTCCCTCCCTCACTCACTCACTCCCTCACCCACTCACTCACTCCCTCCCTCACTCACTCACTCCCTCACTCCCTCACTCACTCACTCACTCCCTCCCTCACCCACTCACTCACTCACTCCCTCCCTCCCTCACTCACTCCCTCACTCACTCCCTCCCTCCCTCCCTCACTCACTCACTCACTCACTCACTCACTCCCTCCCTCCCTCCCTCCCTCCCTCACTCCCTCACTCACTCACTCACTCCCTCACTCACTCACTTACTCACTCCCTCACTCACTCACTCCCTCCCTCACTCACTCACTCACTCACTCACTCCCTCACTCACTCACTCACTCACTCACTCCCTCCCTCCCTCCCTCACTCACTCACTCACTCACTCCCTCCCTCCCTCACTCACTCCCTCCCTCCCTCCCTCCCTCCCTCACTCACTCACTCACTCCCTCACTCACTCACTCACTCACTCACTCCCTCACCCACTCACTCACTCCCTCCCTCACTCACTCACTCCCTCACCCACTCACTCACTCCCTCCCTCACTCACTCACTCACTCACTCACTCCCTCACTCCCTCACTCCCTCACTCACTCACTCACTCCCTCCCTCACCCACTCACTCACTCACTCCCTCCCTCCCTCACTCACTCCCTCACTCACTCACTCCCTCCCTCCCTCACTCACTCCCTCCCTCCCTCCCTCCCTCCCTCACTCCCTCACTCCCTCACTCACTCACTCCCTCACTCACTCACTTACTCACTCCCTCACTCACTCACTCACTCACTCACTCACTCACTCCCTCCCTCACTCACTCACTCACTCACTCACTCACTCACTCACTCCCTCACTCACTCACTCCCTCCCTCCCTCACTCACTCACTCACTCCCTCCCTCACTCCCTCACTCACTCACTCACTCCCTCACTCCCTCACCCACTCACTCACTCACTCACTCCCTCCCTCCCTCACTCACTCCCTCCCTCACTCACTCCCTCCCTCACCCACTCACTCACTCACTTACTCCCTCCCTCACTCACTCACTCACTCACTCCCTCACTCACTCACTCACTCACTCACTCACTCACTCACTCCCTCCCTCCCTCCCTCCCTCCCTCACTCACTCCCTCACTCACTCACTCACTCACTCCCTCCCTCACTCACTCACTTACTCACTCCCTCACTCGCTCCTTCCCTCCCTCCCTCACTCGCTCCCTCACTCACTCCCTCACTCCCTCACTCCCTCACTCACTCACTCCCTCACTCACTCACCACAAGGTGTCAGCAAAGTCACATGAAAACAAAAATAATTTTTTTCAAAGACAGGAAAGTTTTGGAATGAAATATAATTTTTATATAAATTTAATGTTAGCAGCTAATATCTGATTTTCCCAGAATGGGCCTTGGACTTTGGTTCACTTCTTCTCCTTAGTAGTAGTAGTAGTAATAGTGATGCTGTTATTATTATTATTATTATTATTATTAATGTAATTATTAATTAAACTGATAATAATAATAATAGCATCACTACTACTACTACTACTACTAATAATAATAAGAGGAATATGTTTTATTTTAGTCAGGACTATTAAGACATCTTAAGATGCATAAGAATATTCAAATAAACAGAACACTGTACTTTAAGAAATAAACCACCACCAGTAATAATAATAATAAATATTATGTATATGAAAAATACATAGAATAATATTTACATTAACTTTAAATGCTTGCATATTCAAAATCATTTAACCATTCTGCACTATTATTATTATTATTATTATTATTGTTATTATTTAAATAAAGATATAAAGCATGTAAAGAACGTTTATAATGTAAAATGTATGTATGTTATTTGCCAGTTTCTCTAATTACTCTATTTATTATTTGTGACGTGATAAAAATGACTACTGTACTGAAATGTGAAATGAAAAAGGTGTTTTCCTCGTTTTCTTCCCCTCTTTAATCAGGAGGATTCTCGGATGTGTGCTGTGTTTTGGGGCTGTAGTGTTGAATATTTTGATATAATTCTAACAATTATATCTCCTTTCAGTTTAAAGAGATTAAAAAAACCCTGGGCTTTATTTTAATGAACATGGCCTTCTCTCCTTTTTAGCATTTTCTTGCCGTCTGAAACAACATTTTATTTGTGTTTTATGCGTGTTCTGTTGTTTTTCTCCTGTCAGAGCTCACCTCCGTCCTTACACTCTGTGTACAGAGAAGACTCTGAGCTCCAGGATTGTCACAGAAGAGTTATTGTACATTAACCACCTCTCAGACTCGGCTGGTAACGAGTGTGTATTGTGGATTAATGGGCTCCAGTTCTCCTGTGGGTAAAATGCTGCAGACCACGGCTATGTGCTACTACACACACACACACACACACACACACACACACTGTAGATGTGGAAATAAATCTGCATGAAATGAGGAGAGGGTGTGTGTAAAAAATCGATTAGCCTTTAAGCTGCATCATAAAGAGAGACATCGAGGGATGGAACCAGGAACGGTTCTCAGGTAAAACATTTTAAACAATGCAGGATCTACAAAAAAAACCACACTTAAAGGTTCTCTGGTTTGTCCCTCTAGAAGAACCCTTAAACATTATACGCAGAACCCTACAACCCAGTGTTTCTCTGTCAGAAAGCTAGCTTGGCTTGGCTCAGTAACAACCCAGAACTAACCGTATGCTGGTTGAGTCCCTTCGTCCATGACGTTTCCCATGATGCAACGGTACCCATGAGAGTAGGAGGAGTTTCGGTGGAGGTTATCAGATGACTAGTAATAAGCAAGTAGTAAAAACTATTCATAATTTCTTATGAAACAAGAGAATATATAATCCCACTCGGTGCGTGTCTGCTGTGAGTGAACTGTTAGCCAAAGACAAGGGTGCCAATACTTTTCTCTTTACTGAAAGTACAAAGAGGTCTGACTGCAAATTTAATCAGATGATGTTCGAATGCAACAAAAACATTGCGTCATGCTTTTTCCATGACTGAATCCCAAATGGCGTTCTGCATTATGCATGTAGAGCACTAGGAAAACTGCATAAGTTTTCACCCCCCCTTGAACGTTACCACCTCCCAAGTGCAGAGAAAAATGTATATAGTTCGCAAAAGTATTTACAAATGAAACACTTACTAGTTGCATAAATATTCACCCCTTGTTGGTGTGAAGCATCTACATTAGTTCTGGTGTAACCAGTTCACATTAGAAGTCACATAATTAGGTGAATGGATTCAGCCAGAGAACACCCTCCCCCCCTGTGAAGCATGGTGGTGGTAGCATCGTGTGGAGCATTGCCACTCTTGACCTCTTTGTTGCTTCTCTGACTAATCCCCTCTTTACCCGGTCACTGGCTGTTGGTCCACGGTCTCCTCCTCATGGATTTTTTTTTATAACCAAACCCTCATTGATACTTTTCCAGAACTTTGTCCTGGACTTGTTTTGATCGCTCCTTGATCTTCACGATGCCTTTCGTCTATGTAGGTTCTCTAACAAACTCTGGGTTCTTCCAGGAACAGGTGTATTTATCCTGAGATCACGTGACACACAGGTCGACTCTGTTTAACTGATCACAACTAATTTAGAGGTTTCACAGCAATGGGTGTGAAGACATATGCTTTTAAATGTGTTTCTTTTTAAATCATTTTGCAAACTATATTGATATTTTCCTAAAGGGGGTGAATACTTATGCAAGACACCATAGCTACATTTATACTTTTTTCTAATTTGTTTGGCTTTCTATCAGAATGAATGTATGTAGTGTGTAGTATGTGATAAATAAAGTGTGTGTGTGTGTGTGTGTGTGTGTGAGTGTGTTAGTGTGTTATATTTGGATTCTTTGTTTATTCATGCAGCTCTGCACTTTTCCACCAGCTGGTGTTTCCTAAAACTCACACACACACACACACACACACACACACACACGCTCGTGGCCGGACCGTCCCGCCGCGAGACAGGAACCATCTGGAGGTCGGTCACAACAGGCAATCGGACCGTAAACACACACACACACGCACACACACACACCCCAGTAACTGGGTCAGTGGGACTAAAGATAACAATAAAACTATTCCTCATGTTCAATGGCCTAGAAAACATTATTCATGCTTTTATTTTTGTCTCTGTGTGAATTTTTTTCACACATTCACTGGACTTTCTCATCCAATTTAAGGTTTTATTACTTATTTTTATATCTCTGAATGGTTTTGTGTCATCTCCATAAATATTGGCACCCTTCATGGAATCGTATAAATGAACATATGGCGTAAAAAACATATTGTAAGTCATGAGTAATATTCTGAGCTAACCCTAACCTGGGTCTTGTAGAGTGCACTTTCTTATGTAGTGCACTGACTTCAAAATTAATGGCACCCCCAGACAATTAACAAATGCCGAGAGAATAGCAGCGCGGAGTCTCTACCGTGATGTCTAGCAGTGTTGATGACGCTTACAGGTGATCATCTTCAGGCACAACATTTTCTAACATCTCCTTTAGATTCTAAGGATTGCGCATGTGAACTTCCTGTTTAATTCTTTAATTCGGCTCACAGACTTTTAACATCATTTCTGTGTCGACTGGAATGAACAGTATGAAGAAAGTCGTAACCTTATGGCAGAGGCAATCAGGTTTTGAGCTGAAACATCCTGGTTCTTTAGGAGGATTCTGGATTTCATCAAAACCACCATATTCTAGTTTTATCAATGTATAAAACAAGGGGGTGAAAACTTTTGCACTTGGATTGAAGAACTAAAATTATTGATTCATTTTGCACTCATACGTGGTGATCCTTCAGTGCGACAGGATGTGAAAGGGAGTGTTAACATTAAGAGAGTGTTAGTCTCACCCAGTGACTGAACGTAATGGTGGACGTCTAACAAGGAAGTCGGAAGTGAAGCTGAAATGTCTCTGAGGCCCTCTAGTGGCTGTCTGCAGTACTTTTAGGCTACAGCTCACAAATTATTTTCAGGAATAGTGTTCTGTCATTGTTACAATTTCAGTTGATATCTCAGCCAATATTTCTCCTTACGATAAATGCGTTTTATAGGAGTTGTTCAGTGATAAATAAAAGGGCGTGGCTGATGGGGTGATTGACGGCAGCAGCCATGATGGACGAGTCTCAGGAACAAGCACGCATGCACGCCCCTAAAGCGCTGTAGCAAAGCCATGTGTTGTTGTGCTGTAAGCTGTTCTGACAGACCCTCAGCAGGGAATTGTCTGCAGTTTTTACGTTACGTTGCTCATTTTGATGTCTAAGCTAGCTCGTTATACTGATATTATTACTAGCAAACCACCACAAGTGAACGAAATGATGGCGCAAACCAAGGCAGCTAACACTCACGAAATTTGATAATAACGTATCGACTGTATGACCTTTTAGCGAACACTTGAAATTTCAGAGCGAGTGTCAGAGCGAGATGAAAATCACGTTGAGCAGCGATTTTTGTTCTTAGTCTGTGTTGAGTGTAAATGTTGACTGGTTTATATTTTCAGTTGAGTCCATGCATTCGCTACTTATACTTACACGACTTTAATTAAAACGATTTAATTAAAATGTCAGCTCGCTAGCAAAAGCTCAGTCAGTAATGACTCAAAGCGCTGAAATCTTTCCTTACGACAGTAAAATCAATATACAATATACCTGCGAAAATGATACCGCTAACGTTTAGCATTTTACGTCTTAATTAATAACTTAAATAATTTATGTGAACATGTGAGTAAGATTGTGTGGGCGGGGCCAAAGGCGGACCCCAAAAAGCCTTCAGACACACAGAGGGAGGAATGACGCCATGTTGTCCACTCATACACACAGTCACTGATCTCACCTAGCATGAAGTTTTATAGTGCACTCATCCTCCCTCCTTCTCTCTTATTATATCTGTTTATCTTTATATCTTTCTGTCTTTGTCTCTATCGCTGTAGCTCTCACTCTCTATCTCTCTCTCTCTGTATGTCTGTCCCTCTCTCTCTCTCTCTCTTTTTCTCTCTCTCTCTCTGTATGTCTGTCCCCCCACCTCTCTCTCTCTCTCTCTCTCTGTATGTCTGTCCCCCCACCTCTCTCTCTCTCTCTCTCTCTCTTTTTCTCTCTCTCTCTGTATGTCTGTCCCTCTCTCTGTCTCTCTCTCTCTCTCTGTATGTCTGTCCCCCTCTATCTCTCTCTCTCTCTCTCTCTCTCTCTCTCTGTATGTCTCTCTCTCTCTCTCTCTCTCTGTATGTCTGTCTGTCTCTCTCTCTCTCTCTCTCTGTATGTCTGTCCCCCCACCTCTCTCTCTCTCTCTCTCTCTCTCTGTATGTCTGTCCCCCTCTATCTCTCTCTCTCTCTGTATGTCTGTCTCTCTCTCTCTCTCTCTCTCTCTCTCCCCCCCCCCTCTCTCTGTATGTCTCTCTCTGTATGTCTGTCCCTCTCTCTCTCTCTCTCTCTCTCTCTCTCTGTATGTCTCTCTCTCTCTCTCTCTCTCTCTCTCTCTCTCTCTCTCTGTATGTCTGTCCCCCTCTATCTCTCTCTCTCTCTCTGTATGTCTGTCTGTCTCTCTCTCTCTCTCTCTCTCTGTATGTCTGTCCCCCCACCTCTCTCTCTCTCTCTCTCTCTGTATGTCTGTCCCCCCACCTCTCTCTCTCTCTCTCTCTCTGTATGTCTGTCCCCCCACCTCTCTCTCTCTCTGTATGTCTGTCTCTCTCTCTCCCCCCCCCCTCCTCTCTGTATGTCTCTCTCTGTATGTCTGTCCCTCTCTCTCTCTCTCTCTCTCCCCCCCCCTCTCTCTGTATGTCTCTCTCTGTATGTCTGTCCCTCTCTCTCTCTCTCTCTCTCTCTCTCTGTATGTCTGTCCCCCTCTATCTCTCTCTCTCTGTTTTATATCTCCTTGTATGTCTCTCTCCATGTGTGCGTCTCTCTATATCTTTCTGTACCTCTCTTTCTATATTGTTCTTTCTTTCTCTATTACGGTTTCTGTTTGTCTGTCTCTGTGTCTCACTTTCTCTTTATAGCTTTTTCTCTCTGTCTCTCTTTATATCACTCTCTTTATGTCTCTCTCTGTTTCTCACTTTATGTTTCTCTCTCTTTCTATGTCTTTGTATGTCTCTCTCTCTCTTTTCATGTCTATCATTCTTTCTCTCTCTCTCTTCAAGTCCACCGTTCTCTCTCTCTCTTTTCATGTCTATCATTCTTTCTCTCTCTCTCTTCATGTCTATCGTTCTTTTTCTCTCTCTCTTCATGTCTTATCATTCTTTCTCTCTCTCTCTTCTCATGTCTACCGTTCTGTCTCTCTTTTCCTCTCTCTCTCTCTCTCTCTCTCTCTCAGTTCATTGAACCGGAGCGCAGTGTCTTTCCGACTAAATGATTTTTTTTGCACTCTGGGAATGTTGCCATGGAGACTGTAGCAGGCCCAGCCCCTCATGTGTATGTGTGCATGTGTGTGTGTGTGTGTGTGTGTGTGTGTGAGGTAGTGATAAGTGCCGTGTCATCACCTTGGTGCAGTGTGTGCTCTCACTATGCCGTGGGGCTGCAGCTGCTCCACACGCGCGAACACACACAAACACACACACACACACACACACACACACACACCTGCTTTCTTACTTCTCCCCCTTTTTCCTCATTATTCATCTTCTATTCTTCCTCCTTCTGTTTCCTCTCCTCTCCTCTTCTTCCTCCCCATCCTCTATTCTTCCTTCCTTCCTTCCTTCCTCTCCTCCTCTTTTGAAGCCACTCCTCTTTCTGTCCTCTTTACTCTACCTTTCTCACAGACAAATCAGATCTAATAACGAAAGAGAGAGAGAGAGAGTGAGAGACAGAGAGGGAGAGAGACAGAAACAGTGAATAAGAAGCAATCTTCCATACTGATTTATTATCTGGATTGTGATTGGTCAGAAGGTGTTGATTAATTCTCTGTAACAGCAGCTCTTACAGTAGTGCAGCCGCAGATCACAGCTTTATTTATAATTAATGCTCTCGTTCTGACACCTTATCGTTTCCATAGTAACAGCTCATTCACAGGGACGTGTACAGCAGACGCTCCACATAAACAGATTAAAAACGTGTGTAATCATCGATACGGTGAAGTTTTCTGTGAGGAGATGTTTACTTAAAGTTTATGGAAGGAGTCTCCAGTGTCAGCGCTTTGTAACCGTCAGAGGTGAAGCTGTAACTGTAAGTTTTCCGACATCTTCAGGACAGAGGAGTTTACACTTCTTTGCGGTTTCTCAGTAACATGACAAGCTGCGATTGTTTTTTGTTTTTGAGAGAAAAGAGAGATGAGAGAACGACTGTTTATAGCTGCTATAACGTATAACGTAAGTAAATAACTTGTTTACGGATGCATTTGATCACAAACTTTCTCAAACAATGTCAAATTGTGGTCTATGCTATGTGTATATATATATATATACACACACACCAGGTTATACCCTATGTAGGGCACAAAGAAAGTGTACAGGAAGCCATTCAGGACTTGCCCTAATTAGAAAATGGTGGATTTTTACCTGGATCCCGGGGAACAAATGTAAAAAAAAAAGAGCTGAATGTAAAATCTGAGTGTTTTTACTACAAAAAACCAAGCCAGAGACATTAATCCGGATGATTCTATCTTCAATGTGTTTGACCAATCAGTGATCAGCACTGTTTGAACTCCACCCACACGTCCATATTTGGAGAACCACACTCAGCACGGGTGTTTAGTCACAGAAAAAAGTGCAATAAATAATTAGCAATTCTTCATTTTTCTTTTTTCTTCAGCATATAGAGGACACATCCCACCATCTTATTTTTATTCACTGCCAAGGCGTGTGTGAATTTTTGGGGTTAAAGGTCACCTAAACATGTTTCCGCATCCTTTCCCCTTTGGCTGTTTTTCAGCAGGTGAATTTATTTATTTTTTTTTCAAATTCGCTTTGGTCTAAAAGTGAGAAGCCTAAATGTTGCAGGTGATCACACACACACACACACACACACATTGCATTTGAATTGAGTGTGCCACATCATGAAAAATTGATGAAGGTCACTAAATAATTGCACAATTTAATGCACGGCAGGAAATGACACACACACACACACACACACACACAGGCTTTGGTACATATCTTTTATTTTGACCACTGTCAAATCACCATCATCATCATCATTCACATCAGCATGTAATATTCATTTTTTTTGCCCTGATAACGTTGCATTTTCTTAAAATCTCCTCTTTATATCGAAACTCATAAAAAAGTAAAACATTTCTGAAAGGAAACAGACGGACAAACAGAAACAGCGATTGGAAAGAGAGATACAGTATACACACCGTTACTCTGCAGGCCGATCAGGATCGACGCTAGTAGCTAAGTGCCGAGTTCGTTGTCGGTTTCTTCTGTTGTTTTTTTTTTTTTCTTTTTCAGCATCACTTATTTCATTAATTTCATTAATTTATCATTGCATCGAGTTTGACATCATCCATGTTAATAAAGGCATGCAAACACCACGCTTCCCCCCCCCAACCATACCCACCCCCCCCGAGGTCACCCAGAACTGCACCGACACCGAGACAGACGAGACGAGACCGAGACGGGGATGAGACGGAGACGAGACGGGGCCAGAGCAGGACGGGGAATGATGTTCAGCTCAGGAGTGAGGTGAGGTCAGAATGGAGAGAAGCTTAATAACTGCAATGTATCAGAGAGAGAGAGAGAGAGAGAGAGAGAGAGAATGACAGAAATGGAGAAAAATAAAGAGACAGATAGAAAGAGAAACAGAGAGTTGGAATGAGAGCGTGAGATAGATAGATAGATAGATAGATATGTATAACAAAGAGAGAGAAAGAAAGAGAGGAAAAATAGAGAGAGAGAGAGAAAGAGAATAAAAGAAAATGAGATAGAATGAGAGAGCAAGAGACAGAATGAGAGTGATGGCATTAAAAAGACAGACAAAATGAGAGAGAAAGAGAGAAATAGACAAAGATGGAACAAGAGACAGAAATAGGTGAAATGAAAGAAAAGGAAAAACAGATGTGAGAGACAGAGAGAAAGAGAGAGAGAGAGAGAGAAGAAAACAAGATAGTATGAGGGGGAGACAGGGTGAAAATTAAGATTAACATTAAGATTAAACAAGAGAGATAGAAAAAGTGAGACAGATAGGAGAGACAGAGAATAAGAGAGAAGGAGATGAGAGAGAGAGAGAGAGAGAGAGAGATTCCTTTGCTTGGAGAAAAAGATACAAAGCATGACAGAAAAAAAGAGTAAATAAAAGAGAGTGAGGAACAGATCCATGTGGAAACAGATCTTGTAGATTTGTTTTTTATTATTATTATTATTATTATTATTATTATTATTAAATGCCCCATTAGCCTGCGTGCTTTTAGCTAGCAACCACACATGCTAGCAATAATCCCTGGTGTCCTCTGTCCTAGCGACTCTCCTTTAAGGACGTCTAAAGTTTGAACGATGATCACAACTTGCTAGCATGAATTCCAATAAGATATTAAACCTGCATTTGGAACACAGCCAGAGAAGGAGGGATAGAGAGAAGGAAAAAAGAGCGAGAAAGCAAACAGAACAGCAAACAGAACAGAAACAAAGACAGGAAATGACAGAATGTCCTTTGCTTTAGAGGATTGAACCCACGTTGGTGCGTGTGTGTGTGTGTGTGTGTGTGTGTGTGTGTGAGTGTATGGGCCCAGAGAGAAACAGATGACGTTTTAACCCTTGTTTGTACTGATACAGTAGTCTAAAGGTCGAGTCACGCTATTTTTTCCCCAACTAATTACACTTTTGTGACAGTCCATGATTTTGCGCTATACTATGGATAATTTATTTTAAAAAAGAGGCCTGCAGTCAGTCAGACAGTCAGTCAGACAGTCAGACAGGCAGCTAGATTAGACACCATAACCATTTATAGTTGGTGATTTAGTGCTTGCTAGCGATCGACTCAGACAGGTTAGCAGGCCCAAACTCGCAATCTACAAATGTTTGTGTGGACCTTAATTTAATACCAGTAAGGCCCCACCCACCTACTGATATTTATTATAATATTTATACGCATATTTTTGAAAACAGCATTTTGGGTCACTAAAAACTAAACTTTCTTGAAAATAACCTACATACTTTTTCATTGGTTTTGCATGGCTGGGATTAAAAGTATATTATTCGAAAATGCTGATGTCACAGTGTGAACCTGCGCAAGCCCATTGCATATGTATTAAATGTGCTGGTTATAACTGACCAGGCTGCTAATTTGTGGTCTGTAATTTCTTATTTTGCAGTTTAATTTCACTTTGTTTTATTTTTACACCCTTGTTGAAGAAGACAGAATATGATCGGCGCTGTACTGCTCCTGAATACAACGCTCAAAAAGCGCTGCCCCTTGCTTTAGTCTTCATTATTCTAGGTACTAATAAAGAGCCTGTACCTTCTGCACTTGGTCTAATACTTTATGACGCATTACTGCAACCTACTGGGCTGTCATGTGCATGTTAGCGTCATACGAGATATTTTTGAAAATAGAGGGACAAAATTGATGTTTTCAGAAATATCTGTATACATTTATATATAGAGTCTATAGAGAAATATAGAATCTACGTTTAGTTGCAAAAGCTAGGGTGCATTTCTAAAGCTTTATAAACTTCCACTGTTCATTAGCAACATTTGACATCGATCAGGTTTGCTGGTTAACGTATCTGTAATTGTCCTGAACTGATGTGAGTGATGGTGTGCAGCGATGTAGTAGTATGACGAAGAGAGATGAAGATGAAGAAATGAAGAAAGTCCCCATCAGTCTCTGTCTCATGTTTGGAAAGAATAGAGCTGGACGACATGAAAAAAAAAACATATAATTGCAATTAATGATTATGTGACGATAATTAGGAAAGATTTGTTTATTAACACACGGGTCAGTTTATTTCTTAGAACACTGAGAGACGAGATTTATTTATTTAAGCTATATAAGCGATGATAAATGAAGGGAAGGGTAGATGGACTGAGAGTGACAGAGAATAAAAAAGAGAGAGATGAAGTAAAGGAGGACCAAAGGGGGAAGAGGAGAGAGAAAGAGGGAGACGGATAAATACAAATAGAAAATGAGAAAACAGAAGAAATAAGCAGAAAGGAATAAAGAGAGAAAGGAGATAAAATGATCGAAAGTGGATGAGCAAGAGGGAGTGAAAGATAATGAAAGCGATAGAAAGAGAGAGAGAGGGAAGATGAGGCAAGGAAAGATGGATGGTGAAAAAGAGGAAGAAAGGGGACGAGATAGACAGATAGAACTGGGTAAATACAAAGAGAGTGAGAAGTAAAAGGAGAAAGAAAAGAGTGGAATAAAAGAGGGAGAGGGCAGGAGGGATAGAATAATAGAAGAGATAAAGGGAGAGAAAGAAGAGAGTGAGGGAAAGACAAAGAGAGATGAAGGAGAAATAAAGAGGGAAAGGAGAAATTGCATGAAAAGATAGATAGATAGATAGATAGATAGATAGATAGATAGATAATTCTTTTCTAAGAACAGCACTAGAGAAGATTTGTTTATTAATGATATGATAAGCAGTATGATATAAAATCCCGCCTCCTCTCTGTTTTCATTGGTTGCTGCACCTTTGTTCTGATTGGCTGTTGGCAAAGCAGCTGAAACGAAACTGTAGAAAATTGTTCTTTTTTGTTTTTAATAAATGACATATATAATAAAATTAACGAAATGCTTTCAGGGACAATTTGGTTTTATCGCCCAGCTCTACTTAAACAATGTAAACAATGTCCACAAACAAAACAGCACACTCAGGCAAAAATAAAAATAATGATAATTTAAAAAAAAAAAATATATAACTGACATTTTTTTTCTTCCTCCTTCCTCGTAGCCGCCGGCTTCAGACACAGAGAGCACAAAGAAACCGATCTTCTAAGACACAGGACAGAAGACACATTTCGCTTTAACAAGAGCTGCTGTGGGAGGAGCTAGTGCCAGTGGGCGGGGCTACAGGGTCAGACAGACGTTCTAGGGTTAGAGGATTAGAGGATAGAGGTCAGGCGCCAGAACATGTCATACACAGGAGCACGGTGACGGACAGAACAGACGCACAGGCGTACACGCAAGCAAAAAACGAACTCCAAGAAGTAAAACACCCCAACGAACACGTACGTAAAAGGATCACGGATGCGTGCGTCTCTCCGAGGAAATGCAAGCGTGTCAAAAATGAAGGAATGGTACAAAAATAAAACACTATGGCAGAATTCCTTTTCTCCCAAAAAAGGGTGCTTGTCCATCGCTAAAGTGCGCTCCGTCCCCGTTTAGGGTCCTCCGTTTTATCGTTTGAATCATTAGTTCCTCCAGAAAGTTTCGCTGCCTGTTTGTTTTTTTTGTTTTGTTGTTTTTTTTTCCCTTCAAAGTTGTCCCATCATCACTCCAAGCACAGTCTGTTCTACAAAAAGATACATGGATCAACAAAACAGTTGGATGGATGGCTGGATGGATAGAAAAATAAAAAGCTTGTTGTCATTCTCGGAGCATGAGAGGAGGACGTATTTGGAGGATGCGCAGCATGCTTTCAGCCGACGGGTCCGTCCTCGTTTTCCGTCCTCCTGATGCGAGACTAAAGTAGTCCTCCTCTCGAGAGATTTTTTTTTTTTCCGTCCCTGTGAAAACTGACTCTAGTGATTTACTACAGCCTTTTTTTTCCTAAACACACACACACACACACACACACACCCTAATGGTCCATAGTGAAATTACATCTACGACTTCTTTTAAAAATCTGTTTTTTCCACTCAGGCTCAGTTTTAAATAACTAAATAAACATACTTTGTAGATTTTCAGATCTTTAGATTTGGGAATGTGCATCGTGTTTTTTTCCCCTGAATAAACCAACATGTGTGTGTAATGTCACACCTGCTGCACCACGCCTTCCGCCGAGGTGTGTGTACCTGCTCGTGTATGTGTGTGTGTGTGTGTGTGTGTGTGTGTGTGTGGGGTGGGTCTATAGACTACTCAGTGTGTGTGTGTTGTGTCGGGTTTTTTGCAGTGTCTGTTTTCCGCTTCTTTTGCTTGATGGAGAGATTTATTCACAGATGAGAGGAAAAGATGGACGTCTGGAGCAATGGCAATGCAGACCTGAGGAGAAAAAAACAAGAGAAAGAGAAATGAAAGAGGAACAGTGATATAGAAAAAAAGAAATGAAATGAAATATAGATGGAGAGAGAAAAGCTAGAGAGAATGAGAAGAAAAGAGAGAAAGAAGAAAGTAAGAAAGAATGAGAGGATGATAATAGAGGTAGAATTTTTAGAGAATACAGAATAGAGAAGAAGAGAAAGGGAAAGAGAAAATGAAGGAGGGAAACAGAGAGATGGAAAAAATGGAGACGTGTTTAGAGGAAAAAGGAAAAAGAGATAAAAAGATAAAAAGGGATATTGGGGTAAAGAAAAATAAACAGAGAAAATAGGCATTTGAGACAAAATGAGAAAGAAAGAAGGAAAAGAGAAACAACAAAGAGAAGGGGAGATGGAAGAAGAGGTAGGGAATGAGGAAGAAATGGATAGAGATAGAGGAATATAGAGAAAAGAGGTTTAGAGGGATACAGAGGGGGAGGAAAACAGAAACATGATATAGAGATATAGATAGATGAAGATAGAGGAGAAAGAAAAAGTGAAAGAGGAAAAAATGAGAGATATGAGACAGAGAGAAAGAGAGAGAGAGAGAGAGAGAGAGAGAGAGAGAGAGAGAGAGAGAGAGAGGAAATGAGAGGGATAGATAGATCAACCATGAGCGAGGGGAGAGATGGAAGAAGAGCGAAAAAGAAAAGAAAGAGTGATACAGAGACATTATTGTTGCTTGGCATTAAATTGAAACTGAACTGAACTGAGTTGAGAGCGAAAGCAGGACAGAAGCGAGAGGACAAACGGGTTATAAAATCAGGACAGAGCAGATGTTCACGCTCTCGTTTCCTTCAGCGCTCCAGAAACACAACAGAAGGGTGCAGATTCCTCTGATGAGTCCAGGTGAGTGGATGCGTGTTCCTTAACTCAGCAGAATCTCAGAGGAAGAACCTCGATGCCAGTGGAGAAACATCTGGATCGAACAAAATGTACGGAAATGCCAAAACTGTCCTTCATGTTCACGGTGTGGTTGTGTTTCAGATGAATAAAATAATATCACCATCATGAAGTCATCAGCATAGTTCCTGAAGATAACCGTCTTTCCATCGAGAACCTTTTGAGGAACTGTCCTGGAGTTGATCTCAGGATGACTTCCTGTTCTGGGCTTCCACCTCAATGCAAAAACCGTGAGTGTTTGATACAGAGCGCATGATCCGTGACATCATCATTCAAGTGAGCAGCCACGACAGCAGTACCATGAAGAGACAGATGAAGCTTCTTTTTGTCGAGGTTAACTTCTAGAAAGACACTTCAGAAAGGCAGTCCGATATCTTGGCCAGAAAAGAGAAGTAAAGTTGTGTGTGATCTAATGACTGAGCCCGCGGGTTTAGTGTAAACTGGAGAAGAAGAGTGGACCGAGAACCGAACCCTGGGCTACTCCTGTAGTGTACTCCTGTCCATGCTTCATGGTAGGATCGATCCTGTAGATATTATAAATGACTCTGTGTGTATGTAATCAATTCTAATGGGAAAAACAGTCTCAGCGTGTGAAACTGAGCTTCATGCAGGACAGGTTCACTTTCATCACCTCCCTACAGGAGTTCCCTAAAGATGTGATTCTTCTTCTCATATTTACTAAGCCTCTGGGCTCAGTCATTAGATCTAATGGTTTTCTTATCACTTGTCACTGCTACACTGACGATACACAGCTTCAGTTCAAAGTCAGGATATTTCCTCAAATCTGTAGTTCCTCAGAAGATTCTCAATGGAACGGCGCTATCCTGAAGATAGTCCTTGAAGTGACATAAGTTTAGTGAGCAACTAACATGAAGGAGTTTGTTTTTGTACTGTTTTGCGTTACGGCATAAATACAGTGCTGGCATCACCGTACCTTTTTTTTTCAATTCCGTCATGAAGTATGGACAGGTTCAATTTCATCAACTCACTATGGGAGTTCCCCAAGGTTCAGCTCTTGGTCCACTCTTGTTCTCCTGTTTATACTAAACCTCAGGGCTCAGCCATTAGATTTAAGAGCTCCTCTTATCACTGCTCCACTGAAGACACACGACTTCAGTTCTATGTCAGGATTGTTCCTCAACTCTTATCTCCTCAAAAGGATCTTGATGACAAGGTGTTTGTCTTTTCAGGGATTATCACTGCTACACTGACTTTCAACATGAAAGACTGCCTTTTCGGATTAAGATCCATCAACTTGACCTTGACAAAAATAACTATCTGGACCTCCAAATCACCACGTACACCATCACAGACCATCCAGCATATGGCTGAGAATTTTGGTGTGAGCTTATATTTTTCCAAGTGCACCTCAACAACTGTGAGATCCTGCATTTTTCTTTTTAACAGAATCAAAATAATATGCCCTTTCCTGACTATCCTTTCCATCATCCCTCAAACAAGCTCTAGCCCCTCCAAACTCTCAAACTATCTAGTTAGTAAGCAGACCTCCTGGGACTCTACTTGCTGGCCTCATTTCATCTGTCATATCTCCTCTACAGACTATTCAGGATGCTGCTGCTAATCTACTTCATAACCATAACCTCCAACAGTTCTAGCATGTGACTCCCCGACTCAGGAACTCCACTGGTTTCCTTCTGCAGCAAGAACCAAATACAAATCTCCCCACATTTCAGTCATCAGTTTGGGCTCTGTACCAAATTATCTATCTTCAGAACCTCACACCTGCTCACCGACACAAGTCTTCAACATCAGGGTGCCTGGCATGTCCTTCTCTGACAATAGGATATGCTTGTAAAGCAAGATCCTGGCTTCTCCATGGTGGAACATCGCTATGCATGACTATTCCAAATGACTAAATACAAATGCTCAATGCTGCCTCACATATAAAAGCGTAGATCCCTGGTTTTCAAAAACGTCAGTAAGAGGGTTTGTCATTTCATAAAGCTCTAATGGTTGCTGGTCTGCAGGAGGCTAAAAAGGTTCCTGGAACTATGGCACAGGAAGTAAAGTTTGGAAAGATGCCGTATGAGCCATGTGTGGGTGTCAGTGTGTGTTTGTGCGTCTGTACGTACGTGTTTAGTCGGAGTGAGGACTGTCCACCACGATGTGTGGTTTTGGCGAGGCTGTAGCGTTCTTCGACACGTACGTGTTAATGGATTTTTCCTGGCCAAAGAAAACACAGTATTTATATTTAGTGCTGAGATTAGGAGAGCAACAGCTGAGACAGAGAAAGCTCCAAACCAAATGAGTGCACAAAATCGTAAATATGCACACACACACACACACACACAGGGAAAAGGGGACAAGTAATACCTCCACCAGCTGGTGCCAGTGCTCGATGGGTTTCCGGGGGTTCGCCAACATGGCCGTCCAGTGCTCTCTGCCAGGGCCTTCAGCATCGCTGCCTACACGGCACATCCCAATCACCTCGTTATGGCCGATACTGACGGAGACAGAGAAACCAAAAAGAGAGAGACATTGCATTAGGTGGACAGAGAATGGGGACGAAGGCAGACAAAGGGACATCCCAATTAGTAAATTAATCAGATAAATATGATGAGGAAAGAGACAAGATAAGATCAGAGAAGAGAGCAAGCCACAGAGGACAAAGAAATATTGGCTTATGGCTAAATGAGTACCGTAAAAATCCTTCACAGAGGACAGAGAAGCCTAACAGAGTCGCTTAATTACAGAGAGAGATGGATCACCATCAGCTAAATGATTTGTTTCAGCTCAATCTCACATTTCAGTCAGAGGACAAAACATCCCTCCATCTAGACTCATGTTCTTTGTTTCATTTCAGACGTCATGGACACTAGCCTTTTTTGTCACAAGTGGAATTACATTTTAGTGCAATTATTTTTGAAAATGTAAATCCCATTGAAAATTGGGATTGTACAGATTTAGCATGGTTAGGTTAGCGTTGGAAGAGACCTCATAGCGCCGATAAACGCTCTGTGGGAGGGACGAGGCATATCAGCGTTGTGATTGGTAGAGATGAAGCTTAACCTAAAATGAGCTCCGCCCATTTTACACTAAAAGTGGATGAATCCTGACAAAATCATTTTTTGATTGTAATTGTGATCAATTATCCAGACCAACATTAAGCTCATTCTACTTTAAATAACAAGGTACTAAACTGTTCCTGTTCCTGGACTTCTTCTTTTTTTGTAACCTTCCCATGTCTAAGTGAATATACTGCACCTTTAAATGTAGGGTATGTAATTAGAGCTCAAGGACAGCTTGTACCTTACATAAGCTTTAAAAGAAACGACATTTCCATTCTCAGGTGATATATGCATACTAAAGGTACAAAGGATCCCAGTGACAAACAACGGTACAGTTCAGTACCTTTTTTTTTTTTTTCAAAGAGTGTAGAAAGAGAATTTCGCTTCCCTAAGCTGTAAATTTGTTCTTTTTATAACTAGATTACTTGGTTCCAAAAATAAGCATGAGTTGCAGCGCTTAACAGGATTCCATCATTTTTCACTCATATAAGTCAAACTGTGTGTTTTTACTGACTGAACACAGCAGGGACGATAATGAATACTGCTTTAAAGAGCTCACTGAGGTGTTAGTCATAAAGGGCAGTATTCAGGGTTAAGGACACATAGTGAGGAAATTGAACACGTCTGTATTCAGACCTCAGATATAATTACAGACTTACGCATAATTCAGAGAGTTGCACAGGATTTGTGCGCGTGGGGCAGAGCTTGCCTGAAACGGAGGCGTGTCTCAGTGACGCACGATTCTGACCTTGAAATTAAGCCCCTTTTTCTTTTTCTCAGCTTGATGGAACCACCATGTGTCATGCTGAAATGTTTTGACTCTAAATACCAGGAACTTTACTTGCATAAATATTAACATAGCGTTTGATCTTAATTTGCTGACTCTGAATACATTTCTGAAAGAAGATAACAATTTACACTGGCCCTAATTTCCTAAGATCTCAAATAACGCACGCTAATTTGCATGTGCGAGGGGATAAACTGCGTGTGCAAACCGAGGGCGCGTTGCGGGTGTTTTACAAAGAATGGACTGCATGAAGATGCAAATAGAGGTACAAAGCAGTATGTAAATGAGGGGTTTGTGTGTCCTGTTTGTTCTTGCAATGAGTTCAGATCTCTAAGAGTCAAACAGAAGCAAAGCTTTTCAACACACAAACACACACAAACACACACATAACTGTACATCCAATATAATGCTATAATGATTAAAGGCTGTGAGGTGGCTGTGAACACAAAGACACGCCCATTTGTTCCACTTGGAGACACACCCCTTGATATGTTGTCCCACATCCTTTCCAATTAAAGACATTTTTTTTCTACTTCTTTTTTGATAAATGAAGACAGAAGCATTTTAAGCAGACAAGTCTGTGTTTCCAGACTCACCAGGTTTCATACGTCACAGCAATTACATCAAACTAAATCCATCGCTAAGCTCTAGCACAAAGGTCCAGCATGGCCTCAAGGTTTTATTCCAACCGCGCAGGAGCACCTGATACAACTCATCATCTGCTGAAGACCGAGACTGATGGATTGAACGAGTGGAACCAGGTGTATCTCCTGCGTGGTTTGGATGAAAACCTGCAGCCACAGTGGACCTTTTCAGAAACCAGTGCTGAGATAACATCAGCTTTACCACCGGCATCAACAGCACATTCACGCTCCTGTCTCGCTCCTGTCTCGCTCATGTCTCGGTCATGTCTCGCTCCTGTCTCGCTCATGTCTCGCTCATGTCTCGCTCCTGTCTCGCTCCTGTCTCGCTCCTGTCTTTTCGTTTATCCGAGCAGGTGAAAGCTGAACACAGCAGAAGCAGCGTCTGAGCTTCTGAGTCGATTCCACACGTTAAGATTAAAAGCCATTCATCAAAGAGATTTGCAGGATAACGAGGACACGAGGACGTGTGCTGGAACGGAGAGATGTCGTCGTGGAGAGGTTGTGAGAACCGCAGCTCAATATCAGAGGAGGGAACCTGATTTCTGACGGAAGCAGAACTGAAAGTGTAATTCATAAATTCACATGATTTCGCAGATCCAAAGTAACATCTGAACAATATACAAAGCATACCTACGGCATATTGGGTTCACCTGAAACTTTTTATCCATTTATAGTTCCATTGGACATTGCGGAACATCCATGAGACAGGTTAGTTCCTGAACTCACTTATGTTATAGCAGCTATAAACTGTTCTGTCAGGAATTTCCACCTCTTCCGGGTTGTCTTATGTTTATGTTTTTGCTTTGATTCACGTCTTGTCTCCACCCATGTCCTGTTATTGGTTGTCTCCCTCATGCGTCTCTATAACTCGCACTTGTTTTCATGTTAACCTTTGATTAGTTTGTATATTTAAACCCTCTTTTGTCTTTGTTCTGTGTGAAGTATTGTTCAGTGTTTAACCTTCTGTCTTTCCCGAGCCTTTAGTTCTGTGTTTTGATTTCCTGACTCTCAATATTGTTCTGTTTCCTCGTTAACGCTTTTTGGATTACCTAGTCTTTGTTGATTGCAAATCTCCTGACCCCTGCCTGTTTCCTGTTCCCGATATTGATTCACGTTTTGGATTTGTCTGCCTGCCTCTCTAATAAACGCTTTAAACTGCACTTGCATCCGTCTGACCTCTCACACCCTGACACGTTCCCTCACCAGCCATCTGCATCACTAAAAATGTCAGCTCCTGTAGCACAGAGAACGCTGATTAGCATAGCTAGCTGGCTAGTTACACATGCTGCCTGTCAGGTGTCATTACATTAGCAAGAGAAACTTAATCTGTAGGATTTGTGATAATAAATATCCTCTGAAATAGTCCACAGGTGTGTATTGTGTAACCAACTGTTGCCACATGCTAGCTGTAACACACACACACACACACACACACAGCCGTCCCTCTGGAGTCTGGGAAACACTGGCTGCATTACACTGTGTCACCCCACAGACATTACGGCCATTAGTGTTAGCATAAGTTATGTTTATTCATGAGGTGTGTAGCTTTATGCAAAACAGGGCAGACGCTCAGCAGGGTGAACGAGACACGCCGGAGCACAGGGTCACGTGTTCAACAGAGTGCTAACAAACACACCAACGCCCGAGGAATTCTGAATAGCCACCAACACAGCCAGCTGTCACAAATAGCAGCACACAAACACTCAAACCTCAACACTGCCACTTCTGGAAATTCCTTCAGTGTTTATGCTACTAATTATTAATGTTTAATGCTAATGTTTCACTGGTATTAATGGCCAAGAAGACATGACTATTTGTCACTAGTCTAATGCACCTTCCCTGCAGGTTGCAGTTTTACTTTAGATTAAACTAAAGCTAAGGCTAACATTTGTCAATGTCTACATTATTCACACTTTAGCCGATGAGATTAATGTGTGTAGAATACGTACAGGATGCTAAAACTGTGCTGAAAATTAATCAGTTGTAATTAGGAACAGGTGAAAGTGAGCAGATGCTAAATCCTTTCCCTTAAACAGCAATTGTCTGATCATAGTTTAGCAACTGTAACTAAGCAAGCACACCTCAGTCATGCTTTCAAGACTTTACGGTAACGAAAAAGTTGACGTGAGATTCTCGCTTTTGACATCGTACAGTCGTTGAGGTAGTTGAGTTGTCTCAGTGTTTAGCTTCACATCTCTACACAAACTAATCATTTTTACTATTTTACACTATAGAGGTGGTCATGTTGCTACTGTTTTCCATTAAGTAGCTTGTAGCTAGTTAGAGGATTTAGGGTCCCTGGAGGACTAGTGGTCAGGCCTCGGCGCTCTCACTGCCGCGGCCCGGGTTTTATTTTATCCAGAGAACCGACCCCAAGCAACAGTGTTGCATATGACAGCGCACTCCCAGTGCTGGTCCCGAGCCCGGATAAAACTGGGAAGGGTTGCGTCAGGAAGTGGGAAAAGGCGAAGGAAGAACAGGATGGTTATTTATAGAATTTCACATCATTAACTATTTTTGTTAGAAATGGTTCCAAATACGGTAAAATGCTGAAAGCGTGTCTTCTGCTTAGTTACAGTTGCTAGAAGGGGATTAGTCCAGTGACAGTGAAAGTAGATGTATTCGAACTCTACACAAGAGCCATGCAGCTTATACCTAAAAGCAGTTTTCGAAGTTTTTTTTAAAATTGCCAGTGTGTTGTGGATCATTTCTCCACCTTGAGGTATTAACTGATGCTGACTTGATCCCTTGATCATCTAATAAACCAGTTTATCATCATGGCCTCATTTTTAACTGGAATCTTCCTTCAAGAAGACATCGAGATTCAAATTCAACCAAACACAAAGTGTAGCAGGAAGAGTAAGCAATGCGAAGCCCCGCCCCCCAGCCAGGACGAGCGAGACTAATGGAGGTGGTACCAGTCGTAGTCCATGACAGCGATGATGAGCGAGACGCTCTCGATGTTCTCGTTAGGGATGTCGAACACCAGAGCCTCGTTATAGGTGGGGTTCAGCGTGTTCTTCTTAATGGACGTCTTCCTCTTCTTCAACCTGCGTCCATCACACACCAGAGACGCCTTCACATACGGGTCTGAGAGAGAGAGAGAGAGAGAGAGAGAGAGAGAGAGAGGAAGGTTAAAGCAGAGAAAAACGGTGAGAAAAATAAGGAGAGAACAAAAGAAATGAAGATGGAGAAAAAAATGAGAGATGGGTGGGTGAGGGTGAGAAAGAGAAAAAGGAAAGAAAGACAAATAAAGGAAGAAAGAGTATGTGAGGAAGAAAGAGAGGGAAAGAAAGAAAAGAAAGAGAGGGAGAAAGAAAGATAATGAGGAGAGAAAGAGGGACCGTGAAAGAGGGTGAGAGAGAAAAGGAGAGAAAGCAAAAAATGAAAGAATGAGGATGAAAGGAAGGATGAAAGATGATGAAGGATGAAGGATGAAAGGAAGGGAGGATGAAAGAGAGAGAACATGAGAGGGTGAAGATGTGAAGAAAGAAGAAAGAAGGGGGGAAAGAAGGAAAGAAACTGAGAGTGAGAGATGGGGGACAAGACAATAGAGAAATAGAAATGTAGGAGAGGGAGAGACAGACAAAGAAAAAAGAGATAGAGATTAGAAGAAAAAAAGAATGAGCAAGGATGTGGTCGGAAAGCCGGAGAACAAGACAGAATGAGTGTGGAGATGAAAGAGAGGATATAAGTACAAAAAGGAAAAAGAAAACAAGAGAGGGGAGGGAAGAGAAAGGGAGAGATGGAGAGAAAGTTGAGAGGAAGAGAAAATATAAAGAGGAAGAATGTGAAAGACACGAGGACAGAAAGAGAGATAAATCGAAAAGACAGAGAGGGTAAAGGAAAGCAAGAGAAGGAGAGGAAGAAAGAGCAGGAAGGAGGAGAGATAAATGGATGGAGAGAATGAGGATGACAGAGTGAAAGAAAGGAAAAAGAAAGTGGAGAAAGGTAGAGAGAGAGGGAGAAGGGTAGAGAGAAGTCCATGAGAAACAAATGAGAAAGAAAGAAAGAAAGAAAGACTGTGTGAGAAGGAGGGAAAGAGTAAACAAGACAGAAGGACAAAAAGAAAAAGGGCTGAGGAAAAGATGGCAAGAAAGAATGAAAGAAAGAAAGAATGAAAGAAAATGAAAGTGGAGAGATAGAGAGAAAGAATGAGTGTGGGAGGGAGGAGAAAAAGAGAATGGACTGAGAAAGAAAATGATCCTAATGAGTGATAACAGTGTGGAATAATAATAGTAAGTGTGCTAATAAAGGTGTCAACAGCAGTAACAATGGCGGCGGTGTTAGCATTAGCATGATCAGACTAGCCAAAATGGCGGGAACGTCGTCTCTGTCAGGGAGAGAAAGAGAGATTGATAGAGAGAGAGAAAGAGAGAGAGAGAAAGAGAGAAAGAGAGAGTGACACTGTAACAGTGCTTAATTACATCCTCAGAGACAATCCATTATTTCATTAGTCCGAGTTCTTCTGTGATAATCAAATTAACCGACACTGATTGTGTCTGTCTCTGATCTCTCTCTCTCTCTCTCTCTCTCTCTCTCTCTCTTTCTCACACACACACACACACACACACACACACACACACACACACACACACACACACACACACACACACACACACAGTGTATGCTGGATCAACTGGGACAAAACATCATGAAAAATAATCACGCTAATAAATATTAAAGTGTCTAAATAACTAAAGTGTCTAAAATTTTTGGTCTTTTTTATTTAATAATTTCAAAAATTATATTTTTGTCTCATGATAAGGTTCCATATATTAACGTCGATATTCACTACGCTGGACCACATGAGGCAAAATTAAACATGTAGGTATAATTTAATAAAAATAATCATAGGAATAAGTACTAAAGTGTCTATAAAGTGAAAAATAAACTAATCAGGAATAACAGTAACACATTTTACTGTGGTTCAGTTTGACATTTGATCAGGTTTTTAAAATATAAATTTATGATTTTCTTTTCAAAGGACGTCACTATTTAATCTGCAGGATCACATGAGACAAAATTAAATAGAAAAACAATAAATACTAAAGTGTTGATAAATAAAACAATGAAATCTAATTCTAATCATGATCTTTTCACTATTTTTAATTTTGGAATTCTGTTTTTTTTTTTTTTCAGGATAATATTTTATATATTAATGTTATGATTCAGTATGCTGGGTCACACGAGACAAAATTGAAATCCATTAACAAGGTCACAGCACAGACCTACTTCAATAATTAGCATTTTTGCTAATATAGCGAGAGTATCATTCTGAAGGTGCCTTTGTGAACGTGCTGATACTCTGCATATCTGTGATTAGCATGTTAGCATGTTAGCATGCTTTCTGTTTGTCCCAGCTCGGATGACGCTTTATTGCTCTTTGCTAATGCTAGCTAGTTTATGTTATATGGGAATAACGTTAAGTACCACCTTCTATCTGAGCAGGACTGACTGACAGACAGGCGTATCATCCTGAAAACAGCTGTTTCGCCCAGATGTTCCCTCGTACACACGTATTTACATCAGAGGAGTTAAAGTTGATTTTTTTTTACGTTTAAAAAGAATTTATTTCTGTCGACCTTCAGCGCTACACAGAGTGGAACGAATGTGAGCATTAATGAGGTACGGCCGTGAAACATCTCACACTTAATGAAATCTGGGACAGTAATATGGTTGTGTGTGTGTGTGGGTGTGTGTGTGTGTGTGTGTGTGTGTATGTGTGTGTGCACCTGAGAAGCCAGTCAGGTCCATGGCTTTGAGGTTGGTGGCCTTGATGATGGTGACGGTTAGTCGGCCGGCTGTCGGCAAGTAACACAGTGAGAAGTTCAACTCCCCGAGGTCAGCTTTCTCCTGCACACACACACACACACACACACACACACACACATGGATCAGTCTAAGACACACCAGCATAGATCTACCAACATAATAAAGCTGAGAGAACGTGTGTGGAGAAATCTTTCTCTCTCTCTCTCTCCCTCTCTCTCTCTCTGTCTCTATCACTGTCTCTGTCTCTCTCTCTCTCTCTCTCTCTCTCTGTCTCTATCTTTGTCTCTCTCTCTCTCTATCTCTGTCTCAATCTCTCTCTCTCTCTGTCTCAATCTCTCTCTCTCTCTCTCTCTCTCTCTATCTCTGTCTCTATCTCTGTCTCTATCTTTGTCTCTCTCTCTCTCTCTCTCTCTCTGTCTCTATCTTTGTCTCTCTCTCTCTCTATCTCTGTCTCAATCTCTCTCTCTCTCTCTCTCTCTCTCTCTGTCTCTATCTCTGTCTCTATCACTGTCTCTGTCTCTCTCTCTCTCTCTCTCTCTCTCTCTCTGTCTCTATCTCTGTCTCTCTCTCTCTCTCTCTCTCTCTCTCTATCTCTGTCTCAATCTCTCTCTCTCTCTCTATCTCTGTCTCTATCGCTGTCTGCCTTTTACTTTCTGTCTGTCTTTCTGCCTGTATGCCTCACTCTCTCTCTCTCTCTCTCTCTCTCTCTCTCTCTCTCTGTGTCTCTATCTCTGTCTGCCTATCTCTTTCTCAATCTCTCTATCTCTGTCTCTATCTCTGTCTGCCTTTTACTCTCTGTCTGTCTTACAGTCTCTGTCTGTCTCTCTCCCTGTATGCCCCCCCTCTCTCTGTGTCTCTATCTGTCTGCCTTCTCTCTATCTCTCTATCTGTCTCTCTATCTCTGTCTCTATCGCAGTCTGCCTTTTACTTTCTGTCTGTATGCCCCACTCTCTCTCTCTCTCTCTCTCTCTCTCTCTCTCTGTGTCTCTATCTGTCTGCCTTCTCTCTGTCTCTCTATCTCTGTCTCTATCTCTGTCTCTACCGCAGTCTGCCTTTTGCTCTCTGTCTGTTTTACTGTTTCGGTCTGTCTCTCTGCCTGTATGCCCCTCTCTCTCTCTCTCTCTCTCTCTCTCTCTCACCATACTAATTAGCACAGTAAAGTAACAGCTCCATCAGGTAAGTTCTATTTTAATATATTTACTGTTTAATTCTGTTTATGTAAGCTTTTGTAACCCCTTAACCTCGAAGAGAACATGGAAGAGAACATCGAAGAGAGCGAAGCACGCTACGAGACGGATTCATTTTCCTCACAGCTGAGTGTGAACTGAAACAGATGCTGCATTTCAGTAAAATGTGTGCTTTGGATGTGGGACAATAAACACGGTACAGACACTGTTCACATGGTTGGAGTCATGAAAACTGTGTTGCTAGGCAACTGGGAAATACGGACACTGGGCATAAGTTATCTACTAATGTGCCTAACAATGTAGCTAGCTAGTACATAGCCAATAAATCTTGTTTTTTTAAGGACAGAGTGACGATGCCACAGTGTGAGAGGAAATAAGATGAAACCATCAGGAACCGTAACATTTACCTGAGACATGTTCTGAAATTCCCAAGGAAACACTCTTAGCACTGACCCAAATTCCACAAGTCCTGCTATAATTAGACGCAGCCACATCATATCTCGTAAATTATATTTATCCTTTAAGGAAGTAAAGAATTCCTCATCCTTTTCAGGATTTAAACAGTTCCAGAACCTTTAAAGGAACTAAAGATTTCCAGACCCTTTTGTGGATTTAACCTTTGGAAGAACTGAAGATTTCCAGAACCTTCCCAGATCCTTTTTTAGGATTTAAATGGTTCCAGAACCTTTAAGGAACGAAAGAGCTCCAGATCCTTCTCAGATATGTTTGAGGATATTAACGGTTGTAGAAACTTTTGAGGAACTTTTGAAGAGTCTCAGAGGCTGGAACGTGACTTGGTTTCAAGTGTTTTGGTAAAAAATCTTTAAAAGTGTATTATGAATAATTTATCATTTTAAAAAAATAATAAAATAATAATAAAAAATAAAAAAAACCCTGAGCCTGAAGCATGTGCACTTATTATGATAGAAAAGTTTAATGCCAGCACATCGGGCCTGGTTCCACGAGGGATCCCGATGCTCCAGTCTTGATGAAAAGAGGAACCAGAGGAGGTTGAGTAAACAAAAAATCCTCAGTATTTAATCATAATCGTCGGTGAAGTGTGTGAGGGCGCGGGAGTGTGAGGCTGCAGTCTGAGTGTGTGTGAACCCAGCAATCAGAGTGCTTAAGAATCAGCGCTCTTTTCCACACACACACACATAGAGTTTGACCTTCTTTAATTAACTCTATTTTTTCCTCCCACAGTTTTTTTTTTTTCCTTTTCAGGCAACGTCTGTTTGTGATCTGGTTTTCCTTCAGGATGCATCGACATCATCACAAAAACTTCACAGCCTCTCTCTTCATTTCCTATAACACTCCATGTTCTTGATGTCCACATTATTCAAGTTCTGATTAAAATGCTTTTTTACAGCTGTATCATTCAAATATTCGAATTCAAATACCACAGAGCAACTTGAGCGTAAAATAAATATGTATTTTTTTTTAATTATGTTTCTTTAAACAGAATTCTTTTGTAAGTACTTAAATTGTTGAATTTTCAATCATGTGCGATCCTACTTTAATATCATTCACCTAGTTTTAGCTGTAGTTCCACAGAGGTGCCAGAACTTTCTGAGAGTTCCCAAATATTTTGAGGAACTAAAAACTTGTTTTCAACATTTAATAGTTTTAGAGTCTTTAAAAAAAAACAACTAAGTGTTCTAGAGACTTTTGAAAACAAAAGAATAAAAACTAGATTTCCATAGCCTTTTAAAGAACTAAAAAGTTAAACGTTTTGAGGAATGAATTCAATCCTGAAGCTTTTGAAGTGCTAAAAGGGTTCTCTTTTGAGAAATTAATAGTAACAAGAGTTTCAGGAACTAAATTATTTCAACTCTTTTGAGGACTCGCACACTTCCAGAACCTCTGGAAGAACTAAAAAGTTCCAGGACCTTTTGAGGAACTAATCCATTCAGATGCTTTTGAAGTACCAAAGAGATCCAAAACCTTCTGAGAAATGAAATAGTTCCAGGGTCTTTTAAGGAACATCAGATTTTCAGAACCTTTTGAGGAACTAAAGTATCTAAAATCCTTTCAGGACTTAAACAGTTCCAGAACCTTTTAAGGAACTAAAGAGTTTCATTACCTTTGGAGTTACAGAACATTTGGGGGAAGAGTTGCAGAACCTTTTGAGGATTTTAATAGTTAAAAAAAACCTTTACAAGAATAAAAAGTTCCAGAAACATTTAGTGATTTTAAATCTTTTGAGGAGTTAAATAGTTCCATAACCTTTGTGAAAAACAGAAGAGTTGCAGGACCTTCTGAGAAACGAATCCACTGGATTTTATAAAGAGCTCCAGAAATAAAAGAGTTCCAGGATCTTTTAAGGGACGTCAGAGTTTCAGAACCTTTTGATGAACTAAATTGTCTAAAATCTTTTGAGAAATGAAATCGTTCCATAACCACTGGAAGAACTAAAGTACATGAGAGTGTTTTTTAGAAACTAAACCCTTCCACAGTGTTTTGAAGTACTACAGATCTCCAAAATCCTTACAATCCTTTGAGAAGTGAAAAAGTTTCAGCGCATTTTAACGAAGTCAGGAGTTTCAGAACCTTTTGAGGAACTAATGTGTATAAACCGTTCTGATGATTTAAATAGGAGAACTAAACAGTTCCAGATCCATGGGCTCCTGTGTTCAGACTGGGAGTCTCAGCATCTCAGAGAGCTGTCCGTTATATTATTATAACTCATTATAATATTAGGCCACGCCCACGATGTCATTTCCCAGGTGGGCCTGCACATTGAATTCAGATGCTGTTTAATGTATTTTTCATTCACGGTTTGCTGGGTGTTTAATGTAACACTCATACACACATTTCGATTGTTCTACTTCATGCTCTATATATATCCTGGGACATTAATTGTGGAAGCTGCAGCCTCGGTCCTTTAATCTATTTATCTGTTTGCAGCAGCAGCTCCCGAGCCTATTAGCAGAGACCCCATGCTCCTCCGGTTTTAGTGTTTTCCCTGCTCTAAAACAGCTGACTCAGCTCGGCTAATTGTCAAACCCTTCATGAGCTGAGTCAGGTGTGTTAGAAAACGAGCAGAGTGTGAGGAGTGTGAGGAGACGGGACCAGATGCCTGAGGTATATCAATGTAATTTGCACACTTTTTGAGATCTAAATGATTTCCATGCTGTTGGAATTTGCTGACCAAAAACACAGAGCCTGCTGATGACAAATTATAGACAAACAAACTGTTAAACAAACTGTAATTAGCTGAGCGCGGACCAAAACACATGCAACACGCGCTACATGTGTCTTGATAAATTGTGTTAACTCAGTGTGTGTTTGCAGTGTGTGTGTGTTTAGTGTGTGAGATGTGGTGCTGCCTTTAACAGGTGTCTCACCGCTGTTCCTTCCACAATGTCCCTCCAGATGGGTTTGTCCCCGCTGCCCTCGCTGAAGTCCAGCAGGTTGTCCACCACCACCTGACCAATCAGGTCGTGTCTGGAGAAACGGTCGAAGTCATAGATGGAGAAGTGCAGCTTGCGAGAGTGAAGCTCGGCCAACGGCACGCCGAACTGGAACGTCTCATTAAACACCGGGTTCAGGGTCTTCCTGTGCACCTGCCGGGCGGAGAGAAAGAGGGATGTGCGAAGAGACAGAGAAAGAAATGAAACAAGAAAGAGAGGTGTAAAGTGTAGAGAAAGAAACAATGAGTCACAAGCAGCGATTTTCAGGGTCCAAACACCACTGCGAAAGGTTTTTTTTTTTTTTTTTTTTCATTTTTTCATTCATTTCATTTCAATTCATTAGACTGCATCTTTTTGCTGTCATGCTTTCCACATGATACAGTTTGGTGTAGTTCAGATGAACAACCTAAGAGGAATTTGAAGAATTAGGATTCGCATATTAGGAAAATGTTATAAAAATGGCACTAAATGGTTCACTTTTACTTCTTTACTCAAGGACTGTAGGTTTCACAGTTCAGAAAAGATGGATTAAAATGTAAAATGCTGCACCACCGTCACATCCACTCATCTTTTTAGAAAGTAGGTCTGTAGGAAGTCAGTTTTTACCATAAATTTGCTAAGACCCAAGTGATACCAACCTTATCAAGCAAAAATCTATGTTATATGAACACTTGGGCTTTATGATAACTGCTGGGAAGCCTTAATAAATGTGTATTTAGATTTATATTAACTGTCAGAAAGTGGTTATAAGTGTGTCATAAGGCCTTATGAACAATGCCTTGAATAATATGTTGCAGTTTATCCTTGTCACTGGACTTTCGAAATTTGAAATTTGCCTAAACTTTCCATTTTCAAAAGCGAACTCTATATGAGAAAAGGAAAGAAAATGAGACATGAAGGAAGCAGTAGAATAAGAGTGAGAAAGGTGACAGGTACTTCTAGACATTTCTTGAGGTACTACAAAGCTTCAGAACTTTTGAGAGACTAAACTGTTCCACGTTCTTCTGAAGTACTAGAGAGGTTGAAAGTAAATAGTTTCAGAATGTTTTTTTAAAAAAATATATTTTAAAAAAAGGTGAACACTGAGCAGGTTGAGTTTAACACCACAGACAAGGAAAGGAATGAAAGCAGCTGAAATAAACGCCTCTGTATCAGAGTTATACGTTAATATTGTGGAGGAGTGAAAGAGGAGGATGGAGGGAAAAGCCAGCACCTTGGTCTGAAACTTCTTCTTCCTGTCAGGCAGCAGGTAGATCTTCACGTACGGGTCTGAGAAGCCGTTGGCGTCTTTGGCCGGCAGGTCCAGAGCTTTAAGGATCTTCACCACCAGCTGCTCCGTGCTGCGAGAGAGAGAGAGAGAGAGAGAGAGAGAGAGAGATCCGGAGAGATGCCATGAAAATTTCCAACAATGTTTCCACCAATGCACTGTAAAGCTGCCATCAGCTTAATCTGATATGATTCAGAGCTGTCAGTATGACACTACGGCTAGTCCACATTAATCTGGATAGATCTGAAAACTGTATTTTCGGTTTAAAACGCTCTCCATCTACACTGGCATTTTCAAACTTTTTCTAAAAATCGCTAGTTCACACTGAAGCGTCTGAAAACGCTCACAGCCCTGTACTGCGCATGCGTAAAAACGTAGGAAGCTTTGGCCTGCGTTATTATAAATGGACAGATGTTTTATAAACGGACAGATGAAGAGGTGGAGGTGTTGCTCCGGTAACCCGAGACTATAAAGTTGTTTGTTTTGAGTTAAATGGGTCACATGACTAAAAATACATCATTGTTTTTGAATATCTCTGTTTTCTCGGTTCACACTACAACCCGAAAATGGCGTTTTGAAATTTATCCACTTGGGAGAGAGTTTCCAAATTTATCTGGATTAATGTGGACGTAGCCTTTCACACACTCATTCACACACTCATTCACTCATTTGTTTTTGGAGGAGAACCTGGAGAAACCCATGTGGAAAACTGGAAGAACCAGGGAAAGAACATGCACAGATGGAAAGCTAAGCTCAGGAGGGAACTCAGGACCCTGGAGCTAGATTTACAATCCAGCACACATCATATTAATGGTTTAAACTGACATTGCAACGGGTGAACTGAATGATGACCTTCATTTTAATGTTAATTTTAACTCCACAGCTTTTATTTATATTCAGTTGTACTGTCTATAATATTCATCTCATGCTGCTGACCTGCTGTTCCATATTTTTCATATTATTCAGTCACTGTTCTCCAGTTTCTGAAGCCTGCATATGTGTGTGTGTGTGTGTGTGAATGTGAGTGATGCACTCAGTGGGTTGTTTATGGGCCGTTCTATATTTGCATACTATAAGTTCCTGCAAGTTATAATTTTAAGCACTGAATAACTCTCCTTTTCTGTTCACTACTTAGCACAGCATCACCCTGAGCCATCTCTTTAACTTATACAGTATCATAAAAATAATTATAAAATACTTAACACAGTCACATCCGTCCTTCCAATACGATGATCTTGATACGTGATCAATTTTGTAATCTGTTGTGATGTGTTTCAACACTGTGCAAAATGTTTAATTTTAAATTTAACTGGAAAGCCACGCCTCCATTGCTGTGACTTACAGGCAGAGAGGCCACACCTCCTACACTCAGACTGACAGGAGCAGAAGCCACGCCTCCTTAAGTAGGACTTACACGTAAAGACTTCATGCCTCTTTCATTGGGATTCAAGCAGAGAGGCCACACCTACTTCACTAAGACCAACAGGCACAGAAGCCACGCCTCCTTCACTAAGACTTACAGACACAGAGGCCACACCTACTTCACTAAGACCAACAGGCACAGAGGCCACACCTACTTCACTAAGACCAACAGGCACAGAGGCCACGCCTCCTTCACTAAGACTTACAGATACAGAGGCCATGCCTCCTTCACTAAGACTTACAGGCACAGAGGCCACGCCTCCTTCACTAAGACTGACAGATACAGAGGCCACGCCTCCTTCACTAAGACTTACAGACACAGAGGCCATGCCTCCTTCTCTAAGACTTACAGACACAGAGGCCACACCTCCTTCACTGAGACTGACAGACACAGAGGCCACGCCTCCTTTTCTGCCACTGACAGATTTTGAGATCATGCCTCCTACAACACTAGTAGTTTTCCTATGTGTTACTTTTACATGAGTTATTTTTCAGAAAGTAATTTTTTTATATACTTTACACAACACTGATTTTTCAGCCTCTAATTTTAGTAAAAAATTAAAAATCTGGGTCAGTACAAAAGGGTTAAGAGTTTGATCGATAAAGACTCAGATCTCTGGGCTACAAGCACCAGTAAATATGAAAGCTTAAATATTTAATGCGTATGTGTACGTGCTGCAAGAGAAGCGCCTGGAGCATGAGGACTTGATCAATAATGTAGACCTTATTACATGCACCACTATCACTCATGCCTTGTCTATAGCATAGCAAGCGACGCAGACCGGTGGTGTTTTGGCGGCGACCCGCAAAAAGCGCCCTTGTGTGAGGATTTAATTACAGGACACAAATCTCTCTGGGATCTAATCAGACCTTATTAGGATGTGTCTCTCAACGTTAACGATGGAGTCACCACTTCATTAGAGCTCTTAGAAAGACAGCAGGATGTCTTAAAGGGTACATCATCTCTCCATTTGTTGTGGTCCCCGCCCTCGCCAGCGTCTCATTTGAGATTTGGCTTCATCTTGTGCTGTTACATCTAGTGCGCTTTGATATTTATTTACATGGATCTCTTAGCTAGCTAAAATGGCATTATAACCAATCAGAAAACAATTCCCACCCCCAAAGCCACTGTATCCAATCAGGGCACAGTTCCTGCCTTCATTAGCATGATAACCAATTGGACCACAGGCTTAAATGCTTCTGCAACCAATCAGATTTCAGTTCCTACCCCCAACACCACAGTAACCACAGCTGCAGGAACCCTTTATTACAGGCATAAAAAAGCAGAGTCACTGTTACCACCCGAAGCTGATTATTTTCCTATAACTGCACACACTCCGGAGTGTTTTGTTCCTCTTATACCACATGGACAGTTAGGAATTATATTTATTAAAGAAGCGCACACCATACTTTAAATGCATTTAGAGTTATATTTAATGCTGTAAACTGTAACCTACAGACCGTGTTGATAACGACATTGAAAAGGTGCTGAATATTGGAGCGTATTGTATGCGTGATTTATGTAGATGAATAAGTGAGGGCAGTAAAGCTGCATGTGGAGAGAAAGTCATCATTCTGACAGCACTACACACTCCAAACAATGCAGCTTCAGATAAAACCTGTCATCATAAATACAGGGTGCTTCTAACTTCAGCTGTGATTAAACAACGGGCTGTCGTATTCACACATCGTACTAACGCCTCATGGCTCGCTCTTTTCCTTAATCAGTGAGTGACAGCACCTCCTCCTCATTCATAGTGACACAAAGCCACACTTTCAGACATGCTCCCTGTAGCCCTCGGCGCCAAAAACCGACAGAGACAAATCAACAGATAAATAACAATAGCACTTCAGGAGCTTGTAGGCGGCGGCTAAAAATGGCTGCTATTCCCCTGGCGCATGTGTGTGTGCGATAACAGCCGTGTCCCACAGGGTCGAAACCTGCTATTCCCGAACCGCTTCTCGCCGTGACACATCGGCATATCGCCAACACGACAAGACGACAAGATGACACAGCTGGAGATGTGATAATGTCAGTGAAAGAGCACCTGAAGAGCATCACTACGCGAGCTGGGTGTTTATGTCACACACGTAGCACCACTGCTCACAACACAGATCAGCTGTCTCAACCTTAATATCATGATTTTACCAGGTTTTCTCTACGTTTTTTGAACCACACAACATGAGTGTATTACTTAATTGTCATCCCTCTCTTTTTCTTTCCTAATTTCCTCAGTTCTTATCTGGTGAACAGCATTATGGGATTGGAAGCATTGCATGCATGTGATGTTTCTTGTGTAACGATGTGTGCAAGTTAAGTTGTGTAATTGAATATTACACCACAGCGCTGTTGGATTCTTCGATCTGATTGGTCAGGAGGTGTTGATTAGTTTTCTATAACAGTTTTCTATGACAGTAGTGCAGCTGCAACTCACAGGTTTATTAATAATTAATGCGCTCGTTCTAATACGTTGTTGTTTTTATAATAACAGCTCATTCACAGGGACGTGGACAGCATAAATGGATTCAAAAAAATGCATTGATATGGTGAAGTTGAAGTAAGGAGACTTTTATTTTAACATTTATGGAAGGAGTCTCCTGTGTCAGAGGTGAAGCTGTAACTGTAAGTTTTCCAACATCTTCAGGACAGAGGAGTTTACGCTTCTTTGCGGTTTCTCAGTAACATGACAAGCTGTGATTGTTTTTTTATCTTATTAACTTCAAGAGAGAGAAAAAAAGAGAGGCTGGTGAGGGATCAATGGTTTATAGCTGCTATAACATAAGTGAACTAACATGTTTCATGTATGTAACTATAAATGGATAAAAAGTACGATGTGTCATTCTTTAATAAATCACAACGCATCACAGCACTGCGTCGTTGATTATTTCCCTGTAATAGCATGTCCAGCTGTGTTTTATTCTTTACTCGATACATGTTGATTTTGAAATCATGGAGTATCCATTTACAATCTGCCTCAATTTATCCATTAATCCCCATTTATTCCCTCTTTCTCTTCTTCTTCTCGACCTCCAGCCTCTGTCTTTTTCTCCCTCTATAACTCTGGATGTAACGCAGCTCGGTGTTATTATGTGTTGACGGCGTGGGCCTGTTTAAAGTGGTCGGCCATATATAATTCATGGCTCTGCTTCTCTCTCTCATTTCTCAGACATCAGCACTTTCACGCACTCACTGAAGAGCTGCTGAAATAAAAGACTCGAGCAGGACTATAATTCAAACCCGCTCATACGTCTTTCTCTCCTCCTTTTCTCTTAAAGTGAACTGTTTTAAATAGCCCCGATGCTAAAACCTATCCAACCCGCATAATAAACATTACGTAAGAAATCATGTTGAAAAAAAAATCATATTTACATTAGAGCTCATTTGGACTCCGAGAGTAAGGAGGTGAAATAACGACGTTAAAAATAACCTGAGCATGATAAAAATAAAGCTGTGAGCACAGGAGGGGACGCATCGTTTCATAAAACAAGTGCCAGCAAACAGAACAGCATGTTTCCCTCGGACTAGCAGGGTGTGTTAGCACCCCAAAGGTGATTATTCTCCTATCAGCAAGTCCCCGAGTGTTTTATTCCTCTCATACCACAGCAATTTGCCAACAATTACCATTTTTCACAGATGGAAGAATGACACATCATAGCTTTTATCCATTTATAGTTACATTTAATGCTGCGGAACTTCAGTGAAACAAGTTGTCACTTAGGTTACAGTAGCTATAAACAGTCATTTCCTCACTAGTCTCTTTTCTCTCTCTTTGATGAGACAAAATGAAGGAAAAAAAAAAAAACGCAGCTTGACAATGCCGAAAATTCAGACTGAAATGCATTCAGACCGGTGAAAAAAAAAAGAAATACTACCTGAAATAAATGGCATTGCTTTTCATTAGTGACATGCAGAAAATACACCACACTGAAAAGCAAAACCGCCATTGCATTGCTCATATTTCACTTTATCTTTATAACAAACACCTTTTTTTTAAAGAATTAAGCCCCGCCTTCACATCAGACATGAATGTAATTCATTGCATTTCACTTTCATCGGTGCGTTGCAGTCATGTCACACTGAAATGCAATCACTATACACCTTAAGGGGGGAAAAAGCTTGATTAAAAAAATGTAATCTAAATGTTGTGTTTCTAAGATGAAAACCATGAAGCTGGACGCTGAAGTAGCTCCAGAACAGGTGATGACATCATTACATACATCACTTAAATTAACTGTAACTGCGAGTAAAACTACAGACTGGGAAAGATTTGTAAATCTGGAGTGTGTGTGTGTGTGTGTGTTTATTTTTAGCTGAAGAAGCGAGCAGATGGAGGGATCATGAGGTTTTTGGAAGGAGGAAGTGTGTGAGGTGACGTGAGCTCACTTGAAGGCGTAGCGGAGCAGGAAGCTGATCTTTCCGCACGTGTCGCCCTCCTTGCCCTCGCCCTGCTCGCCCTGCCGCGGCCGGTACAGCTCCGGCTTGATCTGCCCAATGCTGGTCACCTGCTCGCTCTTCTCCTCTCCGTGGAAATCAGGACTAGAGAGCTGATGAGTCATGGGCTTGGGCCTGGAGAGAGAGAGAGAGAGAGAGAGAGAGAGAGAGAGAGAGAGAAACAGGGGCAAGGTAATACATACACACACTCTAGTAAAAAATCCAGAGAAACACAGAAACAGAGAGACGGACTGAGCACGTGATTAAATACTCAACTGATAGACAGACTCATAAATATAAAACAACAGACAGATAGAGAGATAAATAGACAGATGGAAAGACAGACACGAAAACAACAGATAGATAGATAGATAGATAGATAGATAGACAAAATTAGGCAGATAACTGTATAGACAAATAGACAAACACAAAAATAGATAGACAGACAGATTGAAAGACAGACAGACAAAAAATAGACAGATGGATAGACAGACTGACCTACAGACACCAAAATAGAAAAAAATTAGAAAAAATATATTAAAAAACATACAAAAATAAACAGACAGACATACAGAGAGATAGATAGACAGACAGGTAAATAGATAGAAAGATAGAAAGCTAGACAGACAGACACACGGATAAATAAATACATAAAAACACAGACACAAAAACAGACAGACATATAAATGAATAGACAGATAGATAGATAGATAGATAGATAGATAGATAGATAGAAAGATAGATAGATAGACATACAGAGATAAACTGACAGACAGACAGATATGGATAGACAAACAGACAGAGAGACATGAACGATAGACAGACACAAAACTAGATAGATGGATAAATGGATAGAGGGACAAACAGACAGACACAAAGATACATAGACAGACATAAAAATAGACAGACAGACATATAGGCAGACATAGATAGATAGATAGATAGATAGATAGATAGATAGATAGATAGATATATAGATAGATAGACAAAATTAGGCAGATAAATGTATAGACAAATAGACAAACACAAAAATAGATAGACAGACAGATTGAAAGACAGACAGACAAAAAATAGACAGATGGATAGACAGACTGACCTACAGACACCAAAATAGAAAAAAAAATAGAAAAAATAAAAAATTGAAATAATAATAGAAAAAATATATTAAAAAACGTACAAAAATAGATAGACTGACATACAGAGAGATAGATAGACAGACAGGTAAATAGATAGACAGATAGAAAGCTAGACAGACATGCAGATAAATAAATACATAAAAACACAGACACAAAAACAGACACATATAAATGAATAGATAGATAGATAGATAGATAGATAGATAGATAGATAGATAGACAGAGATGAACTGACAGACAGACAGATATGGATAGACAAACAGACAGAGAGACATGAACGCTGTAAGGAAACTCAGTTAAACAGTTCACTATAAAAACAAAAAACAAACATCTTTAAATATGTACAGAACACTGAAAAGTGAAAGGTGAAAGGTGAAAGGTCACTGACCTGGGGGTGACCGGCTGCGAGTGGGCGTTGGCCAGATCTTTAGCAGCAGATCCTCCGTCAGGTGGCGGCAGTTCAGGAGACGTCTGGCTCAGTTTAATATTCCCTGAAGGAAAAGAAAGCCTCCATGTCACCCTGCATTTAAATACAGTCACGTGTTCAACACATTTACTAGAAAATAACAAATTAACGCTCCGCCCTCGTCGTATTCAGCACTTCATCATTTCCTGGGAGCTCCTGGAGATACTCCGAAGTTAGCAGCAGTGTTGTGTCTCCTACGCTTTGCTTTTCCCTGGAGTCTGCTGCTTGTCGATATGAAAGTGAAGTTAGCCGTTTTAACCACAGCGGCCCTTGATCTGAGAAAAAACGATCGATTTTGGCTAAAGTTCATAGAAAATCTTGATGATCGAGACTCTCACAGCTAACACCTCTGCCTGAGGATTTCTGAAACAGCTAAATCATTGATTTGTCTCAGTCATACCTTTGATCATGATGCTTATGATGTCAGACTGTAAAAATATCCTAAAAGTTTAGTTACATTTATGATTCTTTTGCTTTGGTTATTTAACAACAGCCTTCTATTTTAACGAGTATACGAAAAAGAAAAACAGAACGAGCAGACGTCTGACTTCAGGGTGTTTACACTGTACTGTATAAAGCCGGTTTCACAGAGTGCCGTTTCAAAGATTATTGACTCGTTACACTGTACGAGATCCTGATAAAATCTCAGATTATACGATGAAGATCCTCTGACGATAGATCTATGAGGAAAGAAAATGACTACGCTCCGCTTACATCATCAATCAGCGCGATCCGGAAATCAGCTCGCGCAGAAGGCAGGCAGCTGTGCACTTCAGACTCACCTGCGTTGTTGGGGTAGGAGTCCATGTCCAGGTAGGAGTGCTCCTGCATTTCCTGAGGCCCGCCCATGACCCCGCCCACCATCATGGCCCCTCCTCCCTCCACCCCCATCAGGTCAGAGAAGTGCGGGTGGTGTTGGCCGGCCTGGGCCAGAGACGGATAAAGAGAGGACGAGGAGTGCGTGTCTTTCCTCTGCAATAAAGGGGGAAGGAGGGAGGAGCCTCCGGCGACCCCGTGAAGCCCCGCCCCTCCAGGGAGGAGCCCGGCTGTCAGGCTCAGGCCACCACCCTCTTTGTCTCTCCATGGCAACCAGCAGAGCTTCCAGGAGACGAAGAGCGAGACGGAAAGCAGCACGATGCCGCAGAACGTCACGATGACAGAGAGGAGGCTGACAGAGATCTCTGAGAGAGAGAGAGAGAGAGAGAGAGAAAGCGAGAGAGAGACAGACAGACCAATAAAGCCATTTTGAGTTGAATTGAATTGACAGTACAGATTGAAAAAAGTTGAGAAAAAAGGACAAGAGCAAAGCCAGTGAGTGAGTGAGTGAGAAATATAGAGGCAAACACCATTAAATAAAGAAGTAGAGAAATCGAGTGAGAAAGACTGGATTAAAGAAAGAGCCAGACAGAAATAAAGATCGAGAATTCTCAATTCTGATTGGTCAGAAGGTGTTGATACATTTTTATAACAGCAGCTCTGACAGTATTACAGGTTTATATTAATGCACTTGTTCTAATAAATGTTATGGTTTCCATAGCAACGGCTTGTTCACAGAGGACACTACACTAATAATAAAAAAAATATTGAGATGGTGAAGTTTTCTCCAGGGTAAGGAGATGTTTATTTAACATTTAAGGAAGGAGACTCCAGTGTCAGTGCTTTGTAACAGTCAGAGGTAAAGCTGTAACTTTGTGGTTTCTCAGTAACATGACAAGCTGCGAGAGAGAGAGAGAGAGAGAGAGAGAGAGAGAGAGAGAGAAAGAGAGGCTGGTGAGGTAACTTTACGTTCAGCAAATATGGTAAATTATTGTGATTATTAAAACCTAGAATAATCTTGACTATGAGTCTCAATATAGGAGTATTTTACATCCACAACACGCGATCTGTTCATCAGTCCACCGTCTGATTTTCTGGTTTTCTCACTGCTACTGAAACAGTAAAACGTTCTGCTCGAGAGAAACCCGGCAAGCTCAGAGCGCCGAGTGAGTGAAAAATATCGAATGAAAAGCAAGAGACTAAAAGAGAATAAGTGTGAGAGGTATAAAGACAAACAGAATTTGAGTAAGAGGCCAAAGAGAGAGAAAAATAGCACATAAGAGGTGATAGAAAAATAAACAGAAGGACAGAAAGAGCAGGAAACAGACTGAGAGAAACATGGAGTAAACAAACTGGAGAAAGAGAGAAAGAAAGAGATGGAAAATAAACCAGAAAGAAGCAGAGGCAAAGAGGCAAAGCAGAAAAAAAGACAAGAAAGAGAGAAATATATAGACTTATGTAGAAATCTACACTCTTTAAAATATTCGTTGCATAGTTAAAGATTCTTAGAAAGAAAAAGAAAGAAAAGAAATAGTCAAAGAAAGATGACAGAGAAACAGAAACCGAAAAGAAACACAGAAAGAAAAAGACAAAAAACAAAAGAAAGAAAGAAAGAAAGAAAGAAGGAAAGAAAGAAAGAACTGACTGACAGGATGGAAAGAAAGAAAGAAAGAAAGAACTGACTGACAGGATGGAAAGAAAGAAAGAACTGACTGACAGGATGGATAGAACTGAAAGAAAGAAAGAAAGAAAGAAAAGGAAACAGACATCAAGGAAGGAAGGAAGGAGAGAAGGACTGAAGGGCTGATGGAAGGAAGAAGAAGTTATACAGGACAGACAGAGAAATAAAGAGACAGGGAAACAGGATTACAGAGAGAGAGAAAAGGAGAGGAATAGAGAATAAGTAATAACTGACAGGATGAGAAAAAGAAAAAAGGAAAGAATAACAGATGAAATAACTAGCATGGGAGAGAAACAGAGAAGGAAAGGAAGAGAGTCGAAATTTAATGGAAGAGGATCAAAGCCAGACAATAAGAGAGAAATATAGTGATGCAGAAATGCTGAAAAATGAAAGGAAAAAAGGAAGATAAGCAAAAGTGCAAACAGAACAGCAGAGCTTGTAAAAGAGTGTAAAAGAAATAGAGTGAAGAGAGAAATGTGAAGAATATGAAATGATAAGTGGTGTCACACTCGGGCAGCGTGGATGCCAGAGCAGATTTACTGTGTAAAAATCACACAAAAAAAACAAAACTAAACAAAACTAAACAAAACTAAACAAAGCAAAGGGCAGAGCAATGCTACAGGCAATGCTGGAGAACAGGTGATAGGTCACATGATCATCAAACACACCGCACCGGGATGAGTCAAAGTCGGTAACTGGGTAAATAAAGTCAAAACCGGGATAAAAACCAGGCTTAGTGCCGTCACTGCTGAAGCACAGGAGCGAGATTTCACAGAGATCAGTTCTAAAGTCGGGTTATTTCAATAAAAAAGCCGCATGCGTGATTCTGAACTAGTGATGTGTCATTTGCAAATGACTCGGCTCTTTGAGTCGACTCCTATGTGAACACTGAGAGCTGACTCACACACACGAGCCTTTTCCTTTCTAATGTTGTAATAGAATTTTTTATAGTTGTATAATTGATGTTGTTAATCAAAATGGTTTCATAGAAACTTCTTTTCAACACCTGAGCTGTTCTTTAGCGTGAGACGTGTGTTTGAATGTGTGCTGTGTGAATGAATCAGTGTGACAGGGAGGAGTCACTGTACTGCCGCTTGGTAAAGATGTCAAAGATAAAATACTATGCAAAGTATGTTATGTTATTTATTTATTTAAAAAAAATAGTAATTATAAGAGTATGATTTCATGAAATAGTTTCAGGCGTAGATAAAATATGGCAAAAAATATATAAAAGACAAGGAGTCGTTCAGGATCTGAAAGAGTCGACTCTTATTGTTGAGCTGAGCCAAATGACCTGACGCACTGAAAAGAGGTGGAGTTCCAATCACTATTGTGAAAAGTCTAATCAAAAATCCAGAAATTGCGAATGGGGTGGATACCTGGCTAAAAACTCATTTCTAAACTTTCAGAAATTTGGTAATAATGAGAAAAAGATACAGAAAGAGTGAAATATGATATTAATGCTATTTCGATTTCATGTCTCGTTATTATTATTTTTCTGCTAATATTTGTATTGTAATTATATTATTTATTGAGAAATACAGTGAGGTATTTATTTCACATTTTAACAGGAATTTAAAGTCACAGATACCTGAACATGCGGCAGTAACACACTGAGTATATTAGGTCGTAGGTGTGCCTTCAACTTGTCAAGAGATGAAAAAGCCGAGAGAGAGAGAGAGAGAGAGAGAGAGAGAGAGAGGGATTAGAGGCAGACTGAGGAGACGGATTGTTTCTTTTTTAAGTTCAGATGAGAAAGAGATCCAGACAATGAAAAAAAGAGTGTGTATGAGTGTGCATTGTGTATGGAAATAGCACCCCAGTCCCCCGATAATCCCGAATCTCTGACTGGAATACGGAGAAGTGGAGAAGCAGCGAGTGGGTTTATTCCTCGAGGGAATAAAAAGCTGCCAGGATGACGACTCTTTCCACACAGACGTCTTTCGCCCCCTGATTAAGCCTCTAATATGAGCTTTTAATCACAAGGATTTTTATGACATATTCTGCGGAGTGTGTGAGTGAATCATCGCTGGAGAATGGTGTGATGATGTGGTGAGAACTGAAAGTCTCTGTCTAATGTTCGCCGAGGAAATAAAACATCTGTCTATCAAATGAACAGTGGTTCCGTCTGCGTGGGAACCTTTAACCCCCATGTCTGGTTAAAGAAAAATAAATATACTTAAATACTGTCTCTGCTGGTATATGATAACTGTGACCCACGGAGGCCACGCCTCTTTTACTGTAACTGACACAGAGGCCACGCCTTCTTTTGCTATGACTGACGTGTTTTGACTGATCTGTAATCTGCTTGACTCCGCCACTAAAGCATTTTGGAATCGTCCATCTGAGTCCACCTCCCCTATTCAACCCCCACATCAATCTGAAGCTATTGACCTGACCCCGCCCCCTCCGCTCTCTGGCACCTTTGATCAGGCCACACCCCCTCCGCTCTCTCGCACCTTTGATCAGGCCACACCACCTCAGATCTCTGGCACCATCACCAAGCCACACCCCCTCCGCTCTCTCGCACCATCACCAGGCCACACCCCCTCAGCTCTCTGGCACATTTGATCAGGCCACACCACCTCAGATCTCTGGCACCATCACCAGGCCACACCCCCTCAGCTCTCTGGCACCTTTGATCAAGCCACACCCCCTCAGATCTCTGGCACTATCACCAGGCCACACCCCCTCAGCTCTCTGGCACCATCACCAGGCCACACCCCCTCAGCTCTCAGGCACCTTTGATCAGGCCACACCACCTCAGATCTCTGGCACCATCACCAGGCCACACCCCCTCAGATCTCTGGCACCATCACCAGGCCACACCCCCTCAGCTCTCTGGCACCTTTGATCAAGCCACACCCCCTCAGATCTCTGGCACTATCACCAGGCCACACCCCCCTCAGCTCTCTTACACCTTTGATCAAGCCACACCCCCTCAGCTCTCTGGCACCTTTGATCAGGCCACACCCCCTCAGCTCTCTGGTGCCATCCCCCAGTCCACACCCCCTCCTCTTTCTGGCACCATCCTCCAGGCCACACCCCCTCAGCTCTCTGGCACCATCCTCCAGGCCACACCCCCTCAGCTCTCTGGCACCATCCACCTGGCCACACCCCCTTCATATTATTGCATTTAAAAACAATTACATAAGACAGGAAAATAACTGCCTCCACCCCTTGTTCTCATGCTTTTCTTTCCATCTTGTTCTCTCTCTTTGCCTCACTCCCCCCCACCTTTTTACTCCTTTCCCGCCATCTCTGCTTTCTCTCTTCAATTACCTCCGCACACACACACACACACACACGCAATCTATTTCCCTCTTATTGTGTTAGGAGAAAGGAGCTCACTTTTCTATTTCCATCTCCCCTCTACTCTATATCTGTCCCTTCCCTTTCTCTCCCTCTTTCTTTTCTTTTTCCCTCCCTCTGTTCCCTTCTTCTTCTTCTTCTTCTTCTCCTCCTCTTAAGTGACTCAGCTTTCTGGCATGTGTGCATACCGTTAATCAAAAAAAAAAGGAAAAAGATATGATTGGAAATGGAGGGGGGAAGGGAGTGTTCTGTCGAGACATGGACGGAGGAAACGAGGGATGACAGGCTGAAAAGAGGACAGAAGGACAGGAAGGGAATGCAGAAGGGATGAAGGAGGGGAAAGTTAAAAACAGAGAGAGGGGAGGTAACAGATTGGTGCGAATGTTGAATTAGGCTCGCTGGCCAGCTGGTCAGGATAACGTATTTACTGCACGCTGTCAGGGAGATGGAAAGAGAGTGAGAGGTAGTGAACGAAGGAGCATAATAAAAGCAGCAAGCACTTTCCCCTGCAAGACAGAAAGCAAAAGGCACAGACAAGCCAAGTGGACAGTGATGGAGAGGGAAATAAACGCAGCGGGCGAGTGTGAGAGAGTGTTGAAGTCAGAATAAATCCCTGCTTGCTCTTCGAAAGGGTTAACGCATCGATCCTTTCGAGAGGAGAGAGGAAATAAAAAGCACACCAGAGGCAGAAAGCAGCCGGTGGTTTATCCAGCCTGATCGAATGCACCGTAACCAAAATAGTTGAAGCTGTCAGACATTAACGAATTAAGCTTTTACATTTACAGGCATGGACATTTGTGCTCTCGTGAGAGTACTGTGTATGGCAGTGTCTCCAAATTCTTCTATTCTGATATGCTTTCCTGGGAGAAATCAGTTAGCTAGCTAGCTACTGTACATCACAAGCACCTGCCCATCTAACAGAAAGTGTTATTATCAGGTTTAGTACTTTACGAAAGTCACAATGTTAAAAAATAATGTTCTGAAAACATGCAGTAATAATTTGCTTCTTAAAACAGTGCAAAGGTTTACTTTGCTAAAATGTAACTAGAGATTTAACTCTTATTCAGAAAGTATGTGAGAGTTTTGTGAGCATTATGCAACAGTTACTTGAGAGTTATGCGAGAGTAACGCGAGACTTATGAATGAGTTACATGAGAGTTACGCGAGAGTTACGTGAGAGTTATGAGAGATTTACGTGAGAGTTATGAGAGAGTTACATGAGAGTTATGTGAGAGTTACTTGAGACTTATGTGAGAATTACATGAGAGTTATGCGAGAGTTACGTGATAGTTATGAGAGAGTTACGTGAGAGTTATGCGAGAGTTACGTGAGAGTTATGCGAGAGTTACGTGATAGTTATGAATGAGTTACATGAGAGTTACGTGAGAGTTATGAGAGAGTTACATGAGAGTTATGTGAGAGTTACTTGAGTTACATGAGAGTTACTTGAGAGTTATGCGAGAGTTACGTGATAGTTATGAGAGAGTTACATGAGAGTTACGTGAGAGTTACGTGATAGTTATGAGAGAGTTACATGAGAGTTATGCGAGAGTTACGTGATAGTTATGAGAGAGTTACGTGAGAGTTATGAGAGAGTTACATGAGAGTTATGCGAGAGTTACCTGATAGTTATGAAAGAGTTACATGAGAGTTATGCGAGAGTTACGTGATAGTTATGAGAGAGTTACGTGAGAGTTATGAGAGAGTTACATGAGAGTTACTTGAGAGTTACGTGATAGTTACGTGATAGTTATGAGAGAGTTACGTGAGACTTATGTGAGAATTACATGAGAGTTATGCGAGAGTTACGTGATAGTTATGAGAGAGTTACGTGAGAGTTATGCAAAGGTTATGTAAGAGTTATGCGAGAGTTTAAGTAAAAGAGAGGCCTGTCTCAGTAATGCATAATTCTGACTTTTTAGTTGTGTGCCATCAGCTCGAGTGAGGAGTAGCATTTTCTATTGCTGATTTTTTTTTTTTTCAGATTTAATGGTAAGTGCTTGTGTTTAAAGGCGGTGGTGTGTATGCTACTGAAAAACCCCCGTCTTCTGCTCAATAAAAATCTGGCAAACTTGGAGGTGTGATCCTCCAGGTTTTGCAGGTGATTTTAATAATCTGAATATGGAGCTCAGAAAATCCACTTAAGCAGCTGCGTAACTCGGCTCTGAATACAAGAAACTTTCCCCACATAAATATACACGTAGACTTTGAACTTAAGCCACTTCATCACTTTCACAATCATATCATGTCTATATCCATGATATCCATGAAAAGCTTGTTTCCTGATATATGTGTCAATTTATGAGTTATTATGATATACTGTACACGTCAGTTTCCTTTATAAACCTTCCTTTATGAAACACACACTAACTAAACTACGCTGTTTTTAAATCTTTTAAATATGTTTTACTAAATATATTCAGAACCAAAAATGTTTCTACATGAGCTGCACTGAAGAAATTTTACACGTCCCTAAACATTACCCCTGTGTCTAAATATTACAGAGCAATTTCCCTAAATGTTGATTATTGTTTGATTTGTGTTACATTTTATTCTGAAAAATTCCATAAAATTAATATTTTTTTTAAATACGCATGGTATTTTCTTGATTAAACAATAAATCATTTTTTCCCCAACAAATTGTTCTGTAAAAGTATTTCTTTTAAGATCGTCTTTGAAGTGAAATAAATATTTTAAAGCTAAAAACATCAAGAGACTAGATTTTTGGTTTTATTATGTATGCAAATGTGTGCGTATTTAATTAGACGAAGCCTCGTTCGAATAAATAAATGTACTTTTAAAAAAGAAAAAGCTCCAATATGAAAAAATTGCAAGAACATCAGCCTGGCAAAGATTAATTGTGATATCTATTTTTTAATTATTCACAAAAATGTTTTAATCACAGCGTATTATCTACATTCTGACTTTCTTATATTAAAAAAACCTCATCTTTGAAATTAGTTTCATCTTTTTTAAGGATGGTGGTGTTAAATAAATAAATGAAGTTTGATGAAAATGAGAAAGATCTCGGCTGAAAACTCACAATGCTCCTAGATAAAGTATATAATCTTATATATTCCCAGTGTGTTCAAGTTTTTGGCCCTCAGTCATGCTTCAGGCTCTCTCGAATATTAAAGAAAAGCTGCCCACAGCTTCAGGTGAAGTTCTTGAAGTTCTCCTCATTTCGAGTTTCACAGTCACTCTCCGTATCATTATCGATAGATGCTGGTGATTCTGAGGATTTTACTGTTCCTGTCGGAGATATATTAGCATGCAGCTTCGCTCCACGGAGACCTTTCCTCTCACCCGAGCTGATCTCTCCTGATCTGATTACCCGAACTTCCTGCACTATGGTCCATTTAACTCAAGTCAGATCTGTATCATGTTCATATCATTATCTTCACTGAGGTATTTCTCAGGACTGTCAGAATATGCAGTGAAAAAGAAAAACGCTTTTTTTAATCATTAAATTATGAAATGCAAAATATCACGTATAATTCAAGATCACGTTATGTAACCTACACTCCTAATGAGGTTCTAATACGTTATCGTTTCTATAGTAACAGCTCATTCACGGGGACTTATACGACAGACGCTCCTCATAAACGGATTAAAAAATCATTAATGTGGTGAAGTTTTCTTTAAGGAAACATTTGTTTAGCATTAATGGAAGGAGTCTCCAGTGTCAGCGCTTTGTAACAGTCAGAGGTAAAGCTGTAACTTTTCCCAAAACTCTTCCGACATCTTCAGGACAGAGGAGTTTACGCTTCTTTGCAGTTTCTCGGTAACATGACAAGCTGCGTGGTTTTTGTTGTCTTATTAACTTCAAGAGAGAGAAAAGAGAAGCGACTGTTTATAGCTGCTACGACGTAAGTGAGAACAGGAACTAACAGGTGGCATAAGAAAAGTAAAACACTTGGGGACATGCTGTAATAGGAAAATAATCAATTTGGGGCTGGTCACAGTAACTCAGCTTCATCACACCACCCATCATTGATTGTTTTCCTATAACAGCATGACCCAAAGTGTTGAATTCCTTCATTTACACTCCCACCAGATTGATTAGTATAATTTCATTTTGAAGGGAATGCATCTAGTGCTAATATTAGCAGCTAGCTTTGTAAGCAGAATTAAGAAATTAGCATATTGGGAAAAGTCATAATATTTAGCAGTTCCTCTGTAATGTTTTTAAGTAACAAGAGATCACATGTCTGCCATCTTGTTTTCTATTGGTTTGGAATTACATGAGGTTAAAAGTTCATGTAGAAGAACTCACATGACGCAAAGTGAACCACAATGCTAGCTTGTTCCCCCAGGGCAAAATCAATATGGACATATTTTCTGAGCAAAAACTGTTGGCTTTTATAAGCGACTAATTAAAAATCCTGGAGACTTTTGGACCCTGCTGTGTCCGTTTCAGACACTCTCATCACTTTACTGCCTACACACAAATATCTGAGTCATATTTCTCTCTAATCATGATTTAATGTCTAATAACCAAGGTGGGATTAAATGCGGGGTCATTTCCCTTGAGTAGGTATTAATAAACATGCTAATAATGTTAGCCAAAGTGTATTTAACATGTGTAGCTCTCTGCAGCACACGACACACAGTGAATAAGAAAGCGTCTGTGCTTCCAGACCGCTTCGCTAATTAACACAAGCTAAATCAAAACTCTGCTTGTTCTCCTGATAAACAGCGTGTTTTTTTTTTCCATCATGGCTGACTCAATCTAGGTCTCCATCACTGGTGTGATTGAATTACTCTCATTAGAGAGCTCTATTTCTGGCCTTTCATGGGATTCGGGACGCATCCAGGCTCCTCCCGGGACGCCCGAGTGCGAGCGTGAGCGCTCCTGCTGCGTTAACCGCCGTGTTTCAATTTGCACAGTTGTATTTTTATGCCGTTCTCCGTTAAATGGAATGCAGAGATCATTGGAGCGAAGTCATTTTGGGCCTCTGCGGTCGAGCGGAGAGAAGCAGTAATGAGTTCGTCTGTGTAAACAGGACAGACTCCCTTGTGCTACCTGCACCGCCGTCGTCCATCCTGGCAATACAGATAAATAGCTGAGCTTAATCAAGAGAATGGACTGCTCTTAGCACTCGGCCAATCTAATGCTCTCTGCTGAGATCTCTCTAGTGCTGTTCTGTCATGCAGTTTAGCAATCATTTGTAAGGTTCCTAAACGCTAACCTAGCGTGACTAATGCTAACAGAGAAGAAAGGCTGGGAGAACAAATTAGCATGATTTTTTTTTTCTTCAAAAACTGCCATTAATCACAATGATGTAAATATAGCTAATGTACCAAACATTAGCATGATTTCACTTCTTGATAACTTTTATTTATTAGCACGTGGGTTCGCACACTAGGAGTAGCTGCTCCATGTGGGTTCGCTTGATTTAACAAATCAACAAAAATGTCCTCTTTGGTTTTATGTAATGTAATGTAATGTAATATAAATTCATTTTACGAATATATCTCTAACTGTGAAGATGGATTTTGCGTGCTACTATTTTATAATGTTAATTTAAATGAAGAGTGTACTGTATGTGCTCTTATTTGCTGTGCTGTATAGTCACTGTGCTTTTATCCACCTCAGTTTTGCTGTGATTCAGACTCGGCACATGGACTTAAAAAGGTGTGAAAGTAAGTGCCCTCTCAGGTGAGTCAGATACCTGAGGCATTAGGCAGTGGCTTCGAGTCACGTTTGTCCTTCTGACCTTCTGACGTCCTATTTTTCAGACTAATTTGAATAAGCATGTGGTTCTTTTGGAAATCCAATAATTCACTCCTAGTAAAATGTTTATGGCTTTCCACGTGTCTAATGAGCTTTTCCATCGTTACCTGTGTCAATATGTCTGTTGGGTCCCCTCATCATGTCGCTGAACTCCTGGCATCTGGCGCTATGGCTGTATCCTCCCGAGCGGAAGCACAGCTCCTCCACCAGCACCAGCGCCTTCTTGCACACGTCTTCTTCCCAATCCCCCGACATCCTCCAATCCGCATCGCACTCCTAACCCCAAATTGCGGCGCAGCCCACACCCGCCCACGCTAACCGGACGGGATCTGAGCGGAAAACTTTAGGCCACTTTTTTTTGTTTAATGACAGAGAGGCCTTGCTCACGTTTCTCTTTTGGACCACTTAGTTAATTGGAGCGCTTAATGGCTTCCACATCCATCGGTTTTGGAGCCACATTAATCCTCCTTCGTGACAGCATCGGTTCTTTGACCATGAGGAATGAGAAGAATGAGAAGAATTGCAGCAGAAAGTGAATCAAATTTCTCCTGCTTTTCTTTTACATGCTAATTTTTACTTTAGACACTTCCGAGGGCACAAAGTCCTTGTCATGGTGAATTAATGGAAACCAAATCACTTTGGAATATCCTTTAACTTTTTAGCACTCTGGATATTTATGGCTGTAAGTTTTAGGCTAAAGGCAGAGAAAGTGGTACAAAGTTTGTTCCTTTGAACAGTGTCAGAGCAGAGTTGAATTCTGGGTCGTGTAGTTCCTCTGGGATGCAGTCACTCTTCTGGTTTCCCCATTCAAGTCTTTTGCAATTCACTGCTGGTTTGGAGGAATGTCCGACATTGCCTGAGGGACAGAGAGAGACAGAGAGACAGAGAGAATATGATGATGGGCACTAAAATATAACAAGATACAAATAATACCCACGCTGATCTGCTCAGTATTCAACTCCGATCCTCTCTGGTTCGATAGTCTCAGACAGTGCTGAGGAATGAAGGCATCGTTAGCATATTTGGCTGCGGAAAGCCGGTGTGTATAATTTGTCTGCATGTCAGACTGCGACTATGACTATGGATCTGAGGGATCTCGCTGGCGGTGCCACTTTGCCCTGAGCTCATTCTGTCTAAAGAAACCAGGTCACTGCCCCCCCATGTCTCTCTCCTTTCTTCTTCTACTTCTACTTCTTCTTCTTCTACTCTGTCTTTCCTTTGCTTTCTCTTTTCTCTTGTACTTCTCCTCCTGTTACTCTCAGAGCAAATCCACTGAGAATAGGAAATGCTAATAATAAAACTCGACACCTGTCCTCTACAAATGAGAGTGGTTCGATGAAGAAGCATGAAGCATTTGTTTCCCAGTTATCGTCCGTCTGTGCCAATTTATCAAATAGTACAGGCCCCGAGTACGGCTATAAGACAAGATATAGGACATCCAGGACAAGATTTGGGTCAAGACTTTTTTTATTTCCTCCTTTCACTCTTTAGCAGTTTGCTCAGCGGGATAAAATCTGCCTTCAACCAAGAATTTGTTCTTGTACTAAGAAAAGAAAAAGTTCATGCACAGTTATGTTCCTTTACTTAATGCTGGCTTTGCTCTGTAAAATTTTTCAGCCTGATGTTGCTGTCACGGACAAAAATCACGCATTGTAAAAGGATTCTATGGTTAAAGGTCGAGATCGGCAGTTTGAGAATGCGCCACTGCAACGAGAGACAGTCAACACCAAAGTTCTGTCGAAAGAAATTAGTGATTAAAATCTGAGCGCTGTTACGA
>NC_069722.1:1683263-1718263 GCF_027358585.1 Pangasianodon hypophthalmus | reverse complement strand
AAACAGAGTGGTGTTAAAACATTCACTGTAAGGTATCTGTGACTATTAATACTTATAGTATCTGAGAAAGCAGAAAAGCGACTCCCCAAACAAACGACGGCGCGTTTCTGAAATCTACACGGCGTTCCCGACGCCAGCACAGAGACAAGCCACGCTCCGGCACACTGCAACACAAAACCTCTCATTGACTGCTGTCCAGCTCCGGTTCGATATCTTCAGGAAGAGCAATACACCGCAGCCGAGACCTGGCAACCGGAGAGGTCACCGTCCAATCACACGGGAGAGCAGCTGACCTGAATCACGGCGGCCCAATCACGTCTCGCAGACCGCGGTGCCAGTGAGGTCAGCTTCCTGAGCCGCTGTGGTGATCGTTCATCTGAGAGCATGACGGGGAACTCTGTACTTCAGCGATACGTAATAAATTATTTAACTATTTCTCATAAAATACTGAGTGACCGAGTGGTGTGAAGAAGCTGAGTTACTGGTACCATCCTGAAGTTGATTATTTTCCTATAACAGCACACACCCGAGTGCTTTATTCCTCTTACACCACAGCAATTTGCCAAAGATTACACATTTCTATTCATTAACGAATGACACATCATACTTCTTATCTATTTATACATCCATGGAACAAGGTAGTTCCTGTTATCACTTACATTATAGCAGCTAAAAACAGTCATTCCCTCACCAGCCTCTCTTTCTCTCTCTCTCTTTCCCTCTCTCTCTCTCTCTCTCTCTCTCTCTCTCGCAGCTTGTCATGTTACTGAGAAACCACAAAGCTTTAAAAGAAGAGCTTTACATCTGACTGTTACAAAGTGCTGACACTGGAGACTCCTTCCATAAATGATAAATAAACATTTTATCTCCTTACAGATCAACAATTACACACAGTTTTTTAGTTCGTTAATGTAGAGCGTCCGCTGTACAATCCCTGTGAATGAACTGTTGCTATAGCAACGATAAGAGATTAAAAGGGGAGCATTAATATAAACCTGTGAGTTGCAGCTGCACTGCTGTCAGAGCTGCTGTTATAGAAAACTAATCAACACCTCCTGACCAATCACAATCCAGAATTCAGCAGTGTTGAAGTATAGTGAATAACATGTTTGTTTTACAGAGATCTTCTATTCTGAGCATTACGGTAAGGTCATGTGAAGGTACAGTACTATAAGCTTGGCACTAATTTTAACGTAACATTAAAAAAAGAAAAGAAAGAAAAATCTGCCATGTTGAAAACCATTCTGTATGCTGTGTTTATTTTAACTCTTTACGTTTGAAGTTTTTTTATTTTTTTATTTTGTAATTATTTGTATCATTAGCCACCTGTTAGCCTTCAGTGCCACCATTTTCCAGAAGTGCAGCGTAACTGGAGTCTCCTGAAGTACAAGGTGTCAAGTGCACAGAGGCGTTGCTAAAGTAAGGAAAGCTGAAACACGACCACCACTTAATAAGAATCAGAAGCTGAAGCATCAAGTTTGGGCCAAGAAAAAGGTTTTAGGGAGAGATGAGCTGAGAGTGAGTCTTGATGGAGCACATGGCTGGGCCCGGGGCTGGATCACTAATGGACGTGGGTCACCAGTTCGAGTCAGGCGCCAGGAAGGTGGAGGAGGGGCAACGGTGTGGACTGCTATCATTAAGGATGAGCTAGTTGGACCTTTTTGGGTTGAAGATGGAATGAAAATCAACTCCAACTCAAAACTACTGCCACTTTCTTCAAACAGTGGCACGGGAAGAAATCGGCAGCATTCAAGAAGACCGTGATCTTTATGCAGGAAAGTTCTCCATCACGTGCTTCCATGTACTCCACTGCCAGGCTAGACAAAAAAATCCTTCACAAATGCTCGGATAATGACCTGGCCCTCTTCCTCACCTGATTTAAATCCAATTCGGATCTTGTTGGCTCTTGTGAAAAGTGGGATTTACAGCGAAGGAAGATGATACACCTCTCTGAACAGCTTCTGAGAGACTGTGGTAGCTGCTTCATCTAAAATTATTCAGGAACAAATCAAGAAACTGACAGATTCTATGGAATTATTCAGTAAAGATGAAAAACAATTCAGTATAAGGTTTTATTTTTCATTCACATCGTCTTTTTTGCAGTTTTTTTGCAGTTTTTAAGGAGGATTGTGTTGGATTTTAGAACTGTAACAAGCCCAACGCTGTAGATTCACACAGCCAATCAGAGACAGTCGTATCAGTATCACGTGATTACACAGTGTGACACGCCCCCTATATGGTTAATAACTCATGTCCCGTAACGGTGACGTTTCCGTTGCATGTGATTAGCAGGCGTGACGTTCGCGGATGTAATGAACGTGATCGAAGTGGATTATTTACTCTGTCATCACTTTCACCCTGAAATGTGATTGGAGGAGAAACTAAAAGTTGATCGATTGAGCACACACTGTCTAATCAAAGAATAAATTACACAAAAGGACAGATGACAAAAAATTAAGCTTAGTGTTTTTGTTTTGTTTTGTTTTTGAACAAAAGGGTCAGAGCTTTTCTGTTCCCGTGTTTGATTTTCAGAGGAAACGCAGCATGAACCCAGTCGAGCATTACTGTATTCAAACACTAATAAATTATAAACCCAATCTTCTTTAAGCGTGTGTGTGTGTGTGTGTGTGTGTAAGAGAGAGAGTGAGATAATTGCCCAAATATTATTTAGAAAAAACCCTTACCCAGAGCAACTTACAGATTATTATTATTATTATTATTATTATTATTATTATAGATATTAGCCCTCATATCTAATATCACCATCAGTAGCCACTGGTTCTTTGTTAAATATTGCTGTTTATTGTTCAGTTTTAAAGTAAGTGGAGAGAAAAATAATCGGTCATAGAGTTGCCTAATAATTGGTGCACAAATATTTTTCCCTGAGAAAAACAAATCTCACTTTTCTTTGTTAAAAATTTAGTTTTGGTGTGAAGTACAGATGAATTCATAGCAGTTCGACAGTAAAGTGAATAACACTAATTGTGCACACGCAATATCATGTAAATAACATATATATTTTAATATAACATCATCTTTTTAAAATCAAGAGCAGCAGTTACGCTCAGTGTTGTCGAGAAACAGATTTACGAAAGGAAAAATAAATATTTAGCTGGCCACTTTACTGTCCATAACACAACACACACACACACACATTACGCAGTAAACAGTGTAATGTCAGTAATGACCGAGTCTCACACAAATCGCTTCAAATGACCTGTTATTGCCACGCTGAGATGAGAGCCTCATCTCTACACGCAATTTCTGCAAATACAAAGGCGTCCACTCAGCCCACACACACACTCCACACACACACCACACACTCCACACACCACACACTCCACACACACACACACACACATACACACACTGATCGGCAATGTTCCTCACAATGACAATAAAATAATCACGTGACTGTGTGTATTGTCAAGCTCACAGTGATCAATCATACTCACAGACACACACACACACACACTCCACACACACACACACACTGATCAGCAATGTTCCTCACAATGACAATAAAATAATCAACTGTGTGTATTGTCAAGCTCACAGTGATCAATCATACTCACACACACACACACACACACACACACAGAGTAATACTGCTCATCTCATTTCCAACACACTGCCTCTTCAGAGTTGTTTTAGCAGAAAGTAAATTGAAAACGTTACACACACACACACGCCATTTTTCTTTTAAAATAGATTCAAATTTTATGAAATTTTTATCAAATTCATACTCTGTGGTTAGGACGTAACCATGACAACGAGCATAAAGTATATAATAGTTTGAGCTAGGATTGTATTTATGCAACGCTATTGTCTTTGCTATCATGCGATCATTAGCAACGGGAAATGGGAAATATACAGTATATATAATATTAGAAAATATTAGAAAACATCTACAGTTGTAATTTTCACAATATTTTTGATATATTCAACAAATGTAATAATTACCAATAATTTATTACTACAATATTAAAAACTAAATAAATAAATAAATAAATGAGAAAATGATGCAAAAACAGAAAATTACAACAAAGTTGTACAAAACAGATTTTTCTTGTTGTAGTAAATAACGATCTGAAAAAAATGAAATGAGAATAAAATATATTTTTAAAAATAATGTGTAAAAAAGAGGAAGTAAAACAATAATAGAAAATATTTACTTGATACACTGAAAAAAAAATAATTACAAAAATAATACAAGAAGAAATTTACAAAAATATTTTTATGAGCAAAAAAGGATATATATATATATATACACACACACACATTTTAAAAAATACAAAAGAAACTGTGAAAGAAAATAATAATAAACATATGATAATATAATAATAATTAAGTAAAAGTAAAAAGCTTTTTTTAAAAAAAATGACAACGTACAAAAAATTAATGTTACTATAAAAATTTCAAGAAAAAACATGATCCTAATATGAGTCAGAAGGTAAAGTAAAATTACTATAAAAGTTTTGAATGTCTTTGTATGTTAATGTTTATGTTTATATTCAGGTTAATGTTCATGTTCATGTTCAGATTAATGTTCACATTAATGTTAATGTTCACGTTACTGTTAATATTAATGTTACTGTCAATGTTAATGTTCACGTCAATGTTAATGTTCATGTTAATGTTTATGTTATTGTTCACGTTAATGTTCACATTAACGTTAATGTTCATGTTCATGTTAATGTTTATGTTATTGTTCACGTTAAAGTTCATGTTAATGTTAATGTTCACGTCAATGTTAATGTTCACGTTAATGTTCATGTTAATGTTAATGTTCACGTCAATGTTAATGTTCACGTTAATGTTCATGTTAATGTTTATGTTATTGTTCACGTTAAAGTTCATGTCAATGGTAATGTTCACGTTAATGTTCACATTAACGTTAATGTTCATGTTAATGTTTATGTTATTGTTCACGTTAAAGTTCATGTTAATGTTAATGTTCACGTCAATGTTAATGTTCACGTTAATGTTCATGTTAATGTTAATGTTCACGTCAATGTTAATGTTCATGTTAATGTTTATGTTATTGTTCACGTTAAAGTTCATGTCAATGGTAATGTTCACGTTAATGTTCACATTAACGTTAATGTTCATGTTAATGTTTATGTTATTGTTCACGTTAAAGTTCATGTTAATGTTAATGTTCACGTCAGTGTTAATGTTCACGTTAATGTTCATGTTAATGTTAATGTTCACGTCAATGTTAATGTTCATGTTAATGTTTATGTTATTGTTCACGTTAAAGTTCATGTCAATGGTAATGTTCACGTTAATGTTCACATTAACGTTAATGTTCATGTTAATGTTTATGTTATTGTTCACGTTAAAGTTCATGTTAATGTTAATGTTCACGTCAATGTTAATGTTCACGTTAATGTTCATGTTAATGTTAATGTTCACGTCAATGTTATTGTTCACGTTAATGTTCATGTTAATGTTTATGTTATTGTTCACGTTAAAGTTCATGTTAATGTTAATGTTCACGTCAGTGTTAATGTTCATATTAATGTTCATGTTAATGTTTATGTTATTGTTCACATTAATGTTAATGTTCATGCTAATGTTCACATTAATATTCACATAAATGTTCACATTAACGCTAATGTTCAGGTTACCGTTAATATTAATGTTACTATCAACGTTAATGTTCATATTATTGTTCACATTTATGTTAATGTTCATGTTAATGTTCACGTAATTTGTTCACATTAACATTAATGTTCAAGTTACTGTTAATATTAATGTTACTGTCAATGTTAATGTTCACGTTAATGTTCATGTTCATGTTAATGTTAATGTTAATGTTAATGTTCACGTTAATGTTCATGTTCATGTTAATGTTTATGTTACTGTTCACGTTAATGTTCATGTTAACGTTAATGTTCAGGTTACTGTTAATATTAACGTTACTGTCAATGTTAATGTTCACGTTAATGTTCATATTATTGTTCACATTTATGTTAATGTTCATGTTAATGTTCACGTAATTTGTTCACATTAACGTTAATGTTCAGGTTACTGTTAATATTCACGTTAATGTTAATATTAATGTTCATGTTAATGAAGGTGGGCTTTGTTTGTCCCGTGAGCTTCATATCTGACTGATCACTCAATGTTTTGTTTTATTGCTATCCCAGTGCTCATGCACATCTCTAATCTCAGTCAGATGCTCTGTCCAAGGTTCTGGAAAGTTTTCTCAAAATAAAAATAAATAGCTCTCCTCCTCTTCATATCTGTATTTGTATCTGTTTATTTGTGTTTTGCTTGCGTCCCTGCTGTGTACGCAATCTACTCTACACAATCTACTCTACACAATCTACTCTACACAATCTACTGTACACAATCTACTCTACACAATCTACTCTACACAATCTACTCTACACTATCTACTCTACACAATCTACTGTACACAATCTACTCTACGCAATCTACTGTACACAATCTACTCTACACAATCTACTCTACACAATCTACTCTACACAATCTACTCTACACAATCTACTGTACACTATCTACTGTACACAATCTACTCTACACAGTCTACTCTACACAATCTACTGTACACTATCTACTGTACACTATCTACTGTACACAATCTACTCTACACAGTCTACTGTACGCAATCTACTCTACACAATCTACTCTACACAGTCTACTGTACGCAATCTACTGTACACAATCTACTCTACACAGTCTACTGTACACAATCTACTGTACGCAATCTACTGTACACAATCTACTCTACACAATCTACTGTACACAATCTACTCTACACAATCTACTGTACACTATCTACTCTACACAATCTACTCTACACAATCTACAGACACAAATCTGACGATTCGAGCCTTCCATGGCGGACGGGGAAGCCCCAAGCGATGCTGTTTTTAGGAGACTGCTGTCCTTCTGAACGGGACAGACTTCACCTCAGGGCACAAACGGAATACAGGAGGACGGATAACAGCTTAAAGTATACACAGACGAGTTTTTATTTAAAACTAGATATGAACAGAAAGTTTTCCAATTCTGAAAATTACAAAACAAAGGAAAGGTTCAGTATCTGGAATATTCAATATTGATGACGAAGCAAATTTGTGACTTTGACCATGTCAGCGACAATCCTGCGTACAAAATGTCCGATTTTCCTTCGAGTTTTTTCTGAATCTCTTCCACTCAAGCTTGCGTTCAGACGACATTCTGACGGATTCGATTTAACTCGGATCATCATGGATCGTTTACACAAACGTGTAGAGTGCACGCAGACTCGAGCACGCTCTGTCTTTAAGAATTCCTGAAATTCACGTAAGTATTTACAAGATTCTAGTTTTCAGCTCAAGTTGTTGATGATGATATCATTTGTAATTAATTTTTTTAAAAATTAAATTGGAAAAAAAAAGCAAAATGGAAGCTTTTGGGGAATTTCAGACATTTATATATCTTAGAACCCAGTGCTCCGGTATTACCCTGTTTTCCCCGCTCTAAATCTTCTAATGCAAATAATTAGCTAATTAGTGTGTGTGTGTGTGTGTGTGTGTGTGTGTGAGTTCAAGCGGAGGAAACACTAAAATGTACACAGGACGCAGGGTTTTAGGGATATAACCGATTATCGACTCCACAGCAGACACACACACACATTGTGCAATAGCAACTCGAGTCTCTCTCTTTCTCTCTCTCCCTGTGTTTCTTTTTTTCTTCTTTCTTTTATCAGAACTTTTTCTTCCTCTAAACCATGTCGGCTTAGCGAGCTCTCATCGTCTTGGAGATTTCGTGGACGCTCCGCTGACACATCTACGCGGCCATGCATGAGCGGTTTCTCACAACACACAGTAGAAATCAATCTTTTCCTCCTCCACACACACACACACACACACACACACAGAGCGAGAGACACAAAGGATTCCACCTTTTAGGTTTCCTCGCCTGTTGCAGGGTTCAGGGTGAATCTCTGTCGTTATTTAGCAGAAAGCTGCCGCTTCATGACTTTCGGGAAGGCGAGGTTATGAGTGTCTGAGCGCTGCGTTTCACAAAGAACGCTAATCCTTTAAGTATATCTAACAGGATATTCCTGCGATGTTTTAATGTGGCCCTGTTGCTTTCGCCGAAACTCCACGCTGCTGATTTCTTCATCTTCAGCGCTGTCATGACTTAATAATCTGCTTTTGTTTTTTTTGTTTTTTTTTCATTCCCTCACCATGAATCAGATCATGTCTTCGTTCGTAACAGATCAAATGATGATGTGGTGCCTAGCGTAAAAACCAGCTAGCTCTCTTTTTCCTTCTCTTAACCTCCTCACACTCATCTTTCCCTCGCTTTATTGGATTACACTCGACCTCGGAGTGTGTGTATCGGCCGTAGACGAAATTCCCGTGACTCAGAGGATCCAGTGCCATCGATTGTTTTAACACTTCCTGGTTTAGTCACGTATGCTATAGTGAAAAAAAAATGAAACCTGTTCTTAGCTAACATGTCTGATTAAATCGAGCTAATTATCATTATTAGCTTCTTCTCACTCTTAAACACACTAATCTCAGACTTGCTCGTGTTCTCTAAGATCAATGCTACTTCGAAGGTTTGCTGTGTTTTTGGCGTTAATGAATTTGTGGTGTTTTTGAGGCTCATTATCTCAGTGTTCCTTTGTTTTATGAGCCTCGATGGTTTGTTTCCTACGCTAGATGTGTTAGCGTATGCCTGGATTATACAACAGCATTAGCCTTTTTACATTATCTTAACTGTAATCTGCCCATTTGTTAAAATATTTATGGTAAGCAGCTACTCCAGCTGTAGATCACAGGTCTATGTTAACGCGTTTACATTAGTGCGCTCATTTCTATAATATGTTAATAATAATTTAATAATTTTAAAGATGGTTGTACGTACAGTTTTCTGTAAGGAGAGGTTTATGTAACATTTATGGAAGGAGTCTCCAGTGTCAGCGCTTTTAACAGTCAGAGGTAAAGCTGTAGCTTTATGATGCAACTAGCTGCATTTTTTTTGTCTTATTAACTTCACGAGAGAGATAAAAGGAGAGGCTGGTGAGAGAACGAGTGTTTACAGCTGCTATAACGTAAGTGAGAACAGGAACTAACTCGTTTCACGGAACATTAAATGGAAAATAAATGAAAAATCGTAACTGTTCCTCTTATAATGATATAGTAAGAGGAATAAAACTCTTCAGGACGTGCTGTTATTGGAAAATAATCAACAACTTCAGAGTGGTAACCGTAACTCCACTTCATTACACCACCCCTTGTTGATTATTTTACTATAACGGCATGACACGGAGTGTTTTCACTCAGAAGTGGATGATTCATTAGGGATGGAAATCTGCATCTGGATTTCTGTAACGATGCTTTGTGACAAGGTGCTATAGAAAAGAGTTTTTTAATATCTCTAATCATCAAAAGTGTTCATTTTTTTAAAATAACGATGTGTTTTTGGTGGTGAAAGACGTTTTGGTGTGAACAGAAGGCCAAAATGGAGACATGTTGTAAAAAAAATGTAGATGTATTACGTGGAAAAGGCTTGAGGCTGGAAGATCCACATGGAGAATATTGAGGACATTTGGTACACACACACACACACACACACACACACGTACACGTTAATATATCACACACTCCTTTCTTTTCCATTTCTTCGTCTCTCTCAGCCTGTGTGTTAGCCTCTCTTACAGCCCTCGATCCTAAATTATCTAAAAGATCACACAGCCGTGGAGAGAGAACCGAGATGAGATGGGAAGAAGGATGTCTGGGTGTCGCTGTAGATCGAGCTCCTCCACACACACACACACACACAGACACACACACACACACACACTGAGCTCTGCTCAGCAGCGTCATCCTCGTCTAGAGGGAATTAGCCGCTGCCTGGCGGTGTGTGAATGGGGACGGGGTCCGTGTTTCCGCGCAGGGGTGGGGTGGGAGGACGCACCGGAGGAGAGGAGGATCTCAGAGCCGGAACATTTCCTCATGACACACACCATGGCTGCTTTACGATCCCTGTGTGAGGGATGCACATGCAGTAGAAGATGTGATAATTCTGCATGCATGCACACACACACACACACACACACACACACACATGTGCATTGCAAAAGCAAAGTCACGATCCTTTGCTCCTGAAGCGCAGGAGATCCGGGAACAATAGTTTTGCATCTTATTATCGCACCCCGAGGAGCTTCACACGACGATACAGGACACAGGAAGCGCATATTCATACATATTATCCTGATTTATGACCATCCACTATTTTCCAAACCTTCATCTGTGTCACCCATCATCATCATCACCATCATCATCATCATCATCATCAACATCATCAACATCATCAACATAACGTTTCTCAATGCAACATGCAATGCAGGACCAGAGAGAAATAAAAGAGCTCGTGTACTGTACCTGGGATGGAGGACTGTGGAGGGATGGAGGGATGCAGGGATGCAGAAGGATGGATGCCACAGGCTAGACTGAGAGGCAGAGAAGAATAAGGATCATCTCTCCTCCTCTCCTGTCTCTCTCCTCTCTGTCTATCTCTCCTCGCTCTGTTTTTCCCCTGCCTCCTTCACAGCATGTTTTTCCCCCCTCTCTCTCTCTCTCTCTCTCTCGCTCTCTCTCTCGCTCTCTCTTTCACTCTCTCTCTCTCACTCTCTCTCTCCTGTCCCTCCCTCCATCCCTCCCTCCATCCCTCCCTCCATCCCTCGCTCCACCCTCCCCCTCTCTGCCATGTGCCTGGAATACTAAACGAGCTCCGTCTCTGTTTGCTGGCTGTAGCGCAACAGACATTACTGATGTTCATTTCGATTCACTTCATCGATACGATTCACTCCGCTGATTCGACTCTTCCGAACAAACCCGGTGAAGTGAATCGAACCATTCGATTCATTGCACATCCAAAAAACTGATGTATTAATTATGATTTCCACCAGTACAATATTTCACATCCGGTTTAACACTGATCACGAAGGGCTTTTACACAAGAAGGTTCCTCAAAGGTTCTTTAGGATTTTAGATCCCTAAAAAAATTCTACATGTTTCAGATTGATTCATTAAGGATTTTTACTTTTTACCATTAGTGATTGAAAAACTTTACGCTTTTAGAAAGGGGTGTCTCTAGAATTCTTTGGATAGTTAAGGGCTCTCAGATTCATGAGAAGGTTCTACTTAGGTTCAAAGATCAAAATGAAAAGCTATACACTCTTAAAGAGGTTCCTCAAGGGTTCTTTGGATAGCGTTTGATTTTTAGCCTCCTTAAAGAAAAAAAAAATCCTAAACGGTTCTTAGCTTCCTAAAATGGCTTTACTTAGAAACTTTTCTGACTGACACAGTTACGGTTCCTCAAGGGTTCTTTGGATAGTCACAGGTTCTTAAAGAGATTCTACTTGAAACCTTCTCCCAGTGAAAAGCCCTACTTTCCTGAGGAAGGAACACTGCATCTTTCTAAAGCAGTCTTAAGGAGTTCTTTGGGTACGTACCAGTTCTTAGCTTATTAAAGGTTCTACTTCAACCCTTTTCTGATAAAGAAAAAAAGAATTCCTAAAGGGTTCTTTGGGCTGTTATGAGTTCTTAGAAATTCCTACCTTGAATTGTTTCCCTAAAGGGTTTTTACTTAGAACCTTTTCTAACATACAGTCTTTCAAAGATTTCTTCAAGGGTTCTTTGGAGAGTTCTTAGAGTCATAAAGAGGTTCTTCCTGAAATCTTTACAAAAGTAAAAGCACTACTTTCTTTAAAAAAAAGGGTTCCTCAAGGGTTCTTTGAGTAGTTAAGGGTTCTTAAATTCGTAAAGAGGTTCTACCTGAAAGTTTTTTCTGAATGAAAAGCTCTACTTTCTTAAAAAAAAATGGTTCATCAGTGGTTCTTCAAGGAGATTTGAGTTTATCTTCCTAAAGATGTTCTACTTTGAACCTTTCCTGATTACAAAAAATGGGTTCCTAAAGGGTTCTTCGGGTAGTCACGAGTTCTTAGCTCCATAAAAAGACTTTACGTAGAATCTTTTCTGAATGGAAAGCCCTACTCTTTAGGAAAACATATTCCTCTGGGGTTCTTTGGATAGTTTGGGATTTTATCTCCTTAAAAGGGGTCTATGTTGAACCTTTCCTGATAAAGAAATCCTGCACAAAGGAATTCTTAAAGGGTTTGTTGGGTAGTTTGGGTAATTCTTGTTTCTTAAAGGGTTTTTGCTTAGAACAACTTCTCAGTAAAAAGCCATACACTCTTAAAAATGGTTCCTCAGGGGTTCTTTGACTAGTTAAGGGTTCTTAGATTCATAAAGAGGTTCTAGACTGAACCCTCTCTAATAGTGAAACCCTCTGTTGTAGGGTTCAAAACTTTAAGAGTTTCGTTTCTGAGAGAAACCAAAGTCCGTAGAGTGCTAGATTTAGGGAGAAAAAGTTTAACAACATGGACATATGTTAAAGCATATGTTGCCATAGTAACAGAGCGTGGTTTAAGATTAGCTTGCTTTGTGGAAGTGACTGAAATTAGGTGAACTAGCTGAAATAATCCTGTCTTATTGAGTTAGCTCGCTTCATGGAATACGCCTCGGTTCCTGGAAGAACCCAGAGTTTGTTAGAGAACATAGGAACTAAGTCCAGGACAAAGTTCTGGAAAAGTATCAGTCAGGGTTTGGTTGTAAAAGTAGGAGTCAGTAACCGGGTGAAGAAAGGATAAGTCTTTTTTTCAGGAAATTGAGTTTATTTCTCTTTTTATTCTGCCTTAAATGTGTTTGTGTATCTGACTGTGAGCACGTCACACTTCTGTTAACCTGAGATACAAATCCATCAGCATGTTTTCTCCTGCTCCTGCCTCGGCTCCGCCCCCTGGTCACAGTTTGTAATTAGTCTGATTAGCGAGTGTGTATACAGCACATCCTCGGCGTGTGTGTCGTGAAGTACGGCGTGTATTTATGATCCAGCTTTGACCTTTGCACCTCGTGTGCAGCGGAGCACCGGTGGAACACAAAGAACACGAGAGAACCGTCTAACCTGCTGAGTTTCAGTTCCACAGAGTCCGCCGTGCAGAGCTGCTTAAATTAGAGCCGAGGAAATTACTATAATCCATTTGTGAGGGAGTCAGAGTGTGCTGCTGCTGTCAGGAGGAAAATTCTGACTCTGAAAGCACAACCTGTTTCTTTCTTTTTACTTCTTTATTTATTTATTTATTTGGTGCTAGTGATGACAGACAGATGGCTTCTAGCTAATTACAACAACACTAGAAGGTGATTAGATCTTCTTTTTTTTAGCTACAAGCTTCCCGTTTATTTATTTATTTATTTACTTACTTACTTACCTGCATAATTACGTGAATTAATTAATCAGATCTCAACTTCACAGTAGTATAATGTCAAAGGAAAAGGCCATGGCACTTTTTAAGGTTTCTCGGAGAGTTCACTCTTTTAGGAAAAAACTACACAATTGAACAGGATCCAATGTCTGTAGACTTTTTTATTTATAAGGTGAGACGCTACATGTGAATTTAGTATCTACTTATCTATCTATCTATCTATCTATCTATCTATTTATATATCTATATATATATAACTGAGTCTTTGGATAATTTTATAATGGTCCATATGTTTAAAGTGTTTATTTTTCTGTGATGATGCTTTTAACAGAAAGACTTTCTCAAAAAAAAAAACTGTTTGGTCATTATTTTTATTAATATTTAATAAAAAATTAAATATTAATTTTAATAATCTAACATATAAATTAAACATTTGAAGATATTATTCCGCAATATCCTTCTAATTAGGGACAGAGCTGAATTTGCAAAATGAACGAATGAAGGTCGTCTAGAAACTGAGATTTCTGACCAAATTCATCATTTCTGCTTAAAAGTAAGGAAAGGAATCTGACACAACGTGAGGTGATGTGACGCTTTGAACGTCATCGTACCGCTCTTTAAAGACATTTTTAGAGCTCTTCATTAAGCGTAACTGACTTTCTGTGGTAAGAGCTTCGGGAGGAAGTGGAAGCTCTGAAATTGGGTGATAATAATATTAGCCGTTGGAGCCGAAGCTCGATTCCATCAGCAGAAGCGGCACTGAGAGCTGAGATACAGCGCACGCTTTAGATAACAGCAAACTGATTCATTTAGGCGAGAGTAGAAGGAGGAGAGGAGGAATACTGGAGGAAATAGTAGCAGGAATCCTGGAGGAGTAAGGAGTCAGGAACGCTCATCTTTAATGGTTTCCATCAAATTCCTGAAGGTTTCCATTAGGGATCTTCTGGTTGCTATTAACTATCCATAGAACCCAATGGAACCTTCTTCCATGTGTAGAAGATATTATCATCAGAACATAATTACTTGAAAACTTTTCTTAATGAAAAGCTCTAGACTCTTTAGGTTCCTCGGGTGTTCTTCTGGATAGCTAAGGATTCTTGGATTCATTAAGAAGTTGTACTTGAAAAAAAAAACAAAGCTCTCCACTCTTAAAAAAGGGTTCTTCAAGGATTCCTTGGATAGTTAAGTGTTCTTAAATTTATAAAGAGGGTTGACTTGAAGCATTTAAAAAAAAAAATTATTATTTAAAGCCCTACACTATTTCACTATTTTCTAGAAAGGGTTACACAAAGGTTCTTCTTGTCACCTTTGAAAACGAAAAGTCCTATACTCTTAAAAATGGGCTCCTCTAGCGTTCTTTGGATACTTAAGAGTTGAATTCATAAAGAGGTTCTACTCAACACCTTTAATGAAAGAGTCCTCCACTCTTAAGAAAGGGTTCTTGAAAGGGTCTACATGAAGCCTTTTCTCAATGAAAAGCTCTAGATTCTTAAAAATGGGTTCCTCAAGGGTTCTTTGTATAATTAAGGGTTCTTAGATTCATTAAGAAGTCGTACTTGTAATGTATTTTGAACAAAAACCATACAGTTTTTAAAAGGGTTCCTCAAAGGTTCTGCTTGAAACATTTTTCTGAAGAAAAAGCTCTCCATCCACAGCCGGTTCCACCATTTTACAGTGAAATGATTGCGTCTAGTGTTTTCCTGACTTCTTAAGGGTTTTGTTTTATGTGATAAACTGCTAGCACACATCATCACTGCTGGAACAAAATCCAGTCCATTAGAAAATATAATAGTTCCCATTAAATTCATGAAAGTTTCCATTAGGGGTTTTCTGGATACTATTACATACCTCCAGAACCAAACAATACCTTCTTCCTGGGTAGATGATTACCATCAGAATATAATGAAATAAAGAACCATTACGAACGATTTATACCATTAAACTCCCATTAAGGACCATCCAATATTCATTAAAATCCCATTAGAAATGCTAGAAATCTGCTATATTTACGGCTATATTTAGTGCAAATGGCCTACAAAATTGGGCCGAATTCAGAGCCTGTGACTTCAAAATTTACATCAATGCTAACGTAAGGAAAGTTTCTTGTATTCAGAATCGGGTTCTGCACCTCCTCAATTTTCTGTGCATGTAGTTCACGCAGCATTTTCCTTGAGTGGCATTTTTTTTTTTTAATCCACCATCTTTAAACACAAACATTAGCTTTGAAGCCCCCCAGAAAAATCAGAGGATAGAAGAAGCATATTGCACAACTGACGTCTAAGGTCAGAGACACGCCCCTTTTTTCAGCGAACTCTGCCTTGCATGCCCAAACCTTGCGTAACTTCTGAATTACACTTAGGGCACTTGCAGGAAAATGGTAAGTAGTAAAAAAAAGATCAACTCATCTTCTATGGAAGAATTTATAACCTTAAATACGTGAGTGCTTTTATAAAACACGTTAATGATACGGAAATCCTTCTTCTCTTGCATGCGATGATTAAGCACAGGAAAATTTAACATTCTAACGTGACTGCATGAGTTAAGCAAGAAAAAACAAACAATGAAAAAGTGGTAATCATTAATCTTTTATTTGCTTTTCACTTCTTTGCAGTACATTTTGCAACAGAGAAATGATTCTTCAGGGATATCGCTGGTGTAAGACGTCAGATTCCATACATCCATGCTGATGTTCATATTTCATGAAGCCGCATTTTATTTTCACCATCTGCTTGTAAATGCTAGCCCAATACCATCATACTGTTATTTTGTGACTAGCTTATCATACCGTGAAAATGTCACACTGATAAATCAAGTGCTATGGCTCATGGTGCAACATATAAGACAAAAACGTGACTCCAACATGAGATTGAAGGACAGACTCGCTAACTCCACAGACGGTCCAGGAGACGCAGACGGTGCAACTGACTGTGGACTGCAAATGTCATCAAAAATGTTAGCATGTTAAACATAGCAGCTGATAAAGGTTACGTCCCAGAGAGCACACAAACATAAACCTCATAAACCACAAAGTTGTGTGTTTTTCGGTGAAAGAGCGCCTCCTTGGCTTTTCCAGTAACGCAGCTCAGCCATTGCAGCGTGTCAGCTACCGTAGACCCACACGAACGCTTTCTTCTTTTATAGGGTGCCATTACTTTTGTCCTCATTGAACAGCTAGTCTTATTGGTGATAATTGATGTATTTGTTTTGACATTCTTTTTCCACAAAATGTTGATTAAACTGGTGTGAAATAAATAAGCGATTTAAAAACCTGAAGTCATAACCCATATATCAAACACATGATGACTAGGATGTGCTGTGAAAGGAAAATAATCAACTCTGGTGTGGTAACAGTGACTCTGCATCATCACACCTCTCATCCCGCCACTCAGTATGGTACTTTAATACGTCAGCAACGAACATTTTATCTTCTTTAAATCTTCACTTGAAGGTTCCTCTGTTTTTCTCGGGAAGTCCAGGGATTTGATCTCACAACCTTCTGGTCTGTAAAATGAGCGAGCGCTGTTCCTACTCCCAATCCTTAAGGCACAGCACTATTTTTGTCCTCCTCCTGATATTGTATCTAGAAATATCTCCACTTGTGGAGGTTTCATCATGTTCTCTCCCTCTGTGAAAGAGTTGTTTTCTGCTTTCAGAATTTTTCAACTTGAAGAAGACAGTCTCTGAGGAAGCGCCTCGTGTATGGTTCAGCAAAACTACAGCAGACTGAGAGAGAGAGAGAGCGAGAGAGAGCGAGAGAGAGAGAGAAGATCAGAGAGAAAACAGAGCACAACAGAGATCTAGAGAGAGATGGATAGAGTAAAGGTTTCATCATGTGCAAGTGTGTTGCATCACATTTTTTCCTTGAATCCATCATTTCCCAAGAAACCACCTCACAGGCAGAAACCACTATAATAATGTGAGCCTTCCAGCGTCAGCACCAAGAGTTATTTGTTAGAAAAAATGAATTCTATCTGGCTTTTTATTCTTGCATTATTTCATGTCTTCCTTTGGGGAACTCCTGAAGGTTCTTTGTGGACTTACAGAAGAGGAATTCTCTTTCAGAGCAAATGTCCCAAATCTTTCTAAAACTTTAATCTGAAAGTAAATCTTTAACCTTGAAGTTCAATTTTAACCAAAAAATTCATCTTCAATCTGAAAATTAACCTTTAACCTGAAAATGAATCTTTAACCTAAATGTTCGTCTTTAACTGTAAGCAGAACATTTCTTTTCTTTTTTTTTTTTCTTAAAATTAATTAAAACATAAAAGTTCATTTTTAAACCTAAAAGTTCATCTTTGGCCTGAATGTTCACCTTTAACTTAAAGTTCATCTGTAACCAAAATGTTTATCTTGAAATGTTTATTTGAAATGTCATCTTTACCTTTACCTAAGTTCATTGTTAAACTTGTTCATCTATAAATTCATTAACCTGAAAATTCATTTTCAACCGAAAAGTTTGTAGGAATTAATCTTTAACCTAAATATTTACCTTTTAAAAGTTCAAATTTAAACTTCATCTTTAACATAAAAGGTTATCTTGAAGTCTTAAAGGCTTGTAATTAACCTGAAAATTCATTTTGAACCTAAAAGTTAATCTCTAAACTTGAGGTACATCTTTAACTTGAAAATGTGTCTTTACCCTAAAAAATAATTTTAAACCTGAAAGTTAAAAGTCAAAGTCAGATCAGGTAAAATTGTCATTATTACATTGCTGTTGTTGTCATTGTTGTTGTTGTTGTTGATTTAGTTTTTTCAGGGAAGCTTATATAAACCCGAATTAGTAACACTGATGTGAAGAGGAATGAGATGGTAGTGTGATGTAGTTCTCCAAATCTACTTGTTGTATTTCAGTTTGTCTGAAAGCAATCATAATGAAAAAAAAAAATAAAAGAAGCAGCTGCAGACACTGTATAGAAGTCATTAATGCAACTCCAAAAAATTTTCAATAATTTTTTTTACAAAGAAATTATTCCAAAGAAATTGTCCTGACTCAAGGTTGAATCGTGGTGTTCATGTAAGAAATGTGCTGAAAGTGCTATTTATTAAATCATCATGCTGATTCTCAGACTTGCTCCACAAGCCTTCGATCAGTCGGAGAAAAAAAAGGCCTTGACATCTTTTACTGTAGATTTTGCTCAAATCTTTTGACAGCACTTACTTTAAACAGCAGTAATTTCCTTAAACAGTGCAGAGCTATTGAGGTTAGAATGCTGCAGAAGATATTCAAAGATTCAAAATTGTCCTTCAGTGCCAAGTTCAAGTGTTGAATCACAGCCGAGATTCAGAAACATTTCTTTTTACGCCAGAAAGCGTTTTACTCCAGATTGAAATGAAATAAAAAAAATAGTCTCCAGATTTGTATTACGGCTTTTCCATCGCCACAAAAACGAAGCACTTCAGTTAAGCCCGTGCTTGTGCCTGATGAGTGCATCTTTTAAATACTGCGAGTGTTTCATTTACGTTTGAGATCCGAGTTTTAATCCAGGTTGTAAATTTATTGTGTTGTGCCTGAGTGTGTAGTCTAATATTTAAAATGACTTCCACTAGAGATCCTGGTGTGTTTGAGCGCAGACACTGCAGCGTTTAGAAGAGGAATATACACAATGTTTTCTGATGTCTTCAGGACAGAGGAGTTTACGCTTCTGCAGTTTCTCAGTAACATGACAAGCTGAGGGTTTTTTTGTCTTATTAACTTCAAAAGAGAGAGAAAAAGGTTTACAGCTGCTATAACGTAAGTGAGAATAGGAACTAACTTGTTTCTCAGATGTTGCACAACATTAAACATAACTACAAATGGATAAAAACTATGACATGTCGTTCTTTAATAAATAAGAATTGTAATCGTTGGCATATTGCAGTGGTGTAAGCAGAATAAAACACTTGGGGATGTGATGTTGTAGGCAGTAACAGTAGCAGGACTTTGCATGCTCAGTGGGCAGCAATCATGTATCAGAAATAATTTTAATAATTTTTTTAAAAATGCCTGATACACTGAATGAAAATGGGCGTGGTTTATGTTTTGTTTTAGCAGCTCAGTGTGAAGCGCCTCATCGTGAACTTTCATTTCTGTTTAGTTCAAAAAACATTTGCATTAAAATTTAAAATGCGAATTGTTACCATTAAATTAGAGACAAACCTGGTTACAAAAGTTCCCTCGATGGATCATTAAGGTTCTACTTGGATTCAAACCTTCTGTTATAGAGTTCCACATAGAACCATTAAAGGTGCATTCTGGAAAATTTCTCAACATTTGTCAAGATCAGGTCTCTACTGGTCACGTAGGTGGAGCTGAATATGATTTAATTTTTCCCACCAATGAACACCAAGCGGTTCGCATGTTAGCATGCAAACTAAAGCTAGCATTAGCAAGGATTGTCATGACATCACTTTCAAGCGCACTATACAGTATAACAGCTCATCATGAAAAATCCAGCTCATAATGATTTATGAGAATGGTCACAAGCTCAGTCGCGGTTTATTTCTTCATAATAAGCATTATTAGCATGTTAGCAGGGGCGGAGTGAAGGAGTGTGAAGGAGTGTCTATAAAATGACTGACAGGATAGCCATGTAAACACAAACAGGCCTTCCAGACTGTAATGCAGTTTTCCAAAAAGGATTTCTCAGCCACGTGATCCTTCTCTCCTGAGGTCACGACATAAACAATCATTTCTTATCACATCGTATATATTTTTCCAGCGTGTTTATATTATCAGTAAGAAAAAATCGACTGTTGCACTTTAAGGGTTCCACAGAGAGAAGCGAGAAAACCCTTTTTGGCTAAGAGTGTACTATATATAACTCATAGCACTACAGCACAAGTGAAGACCTTGCCTTTAGGCTGCCAGCAGCCAATCAGAGCGAGCCTGGGGGCGGAAGAGTCTGTGATTGGTTAAGCGTGGCAGCAGAAAGGAGGCGGGGTTTAGTGCACTTTCAGTTAGATAATGAGTGAAAGAAATGAAGTGATGCAGTGAGATTTCCTGCCACTGATTAATGAATCGGATTCTCTTACGTGATTTGGATCATTTGTGTAAATATTTATGACGATTGTGTTGGTAATATTCATCTGTTCTGTGTGTGAAAAGCGACACATGTAGCCAAGAGTTGTTTTTGTGTTTTTATGTGGAAGACGAGCAGAAAGGAGAAAGAAAAAGAGCAGGCAAGCAGCCGGGAGCGATGGATGATTGACATATAAACGAGTGCAAACAGCTCCCTCTGTTAACTGTCACCGCGGCACAGGATGCCGAGGGAAAGAGAAAACACAAGCGGACAGGACATGGAGATATAATCATGGAACGAGGGAGTGAGAGAGAGAGAGAGAGAGAGAGAGACAGATAGAGAGAGGTAGAGGTAAACACACTACCGATGGACAGAGTAAAAGAAGGATGGATGAAGAGAGATAGAAAGGTGGAAAAAGAGAAGAACAGGCACGGTGTAGACAGTAGGACGAATGGATAGATGGATGGAAAGGACAGAGGGAGACAGAGAATGATAGAGATGTAGGAAAGAAGGATAAAAGAGGAGAGAGGCTAAAAGATGCAGAGTGATGTAGATAGAAAGATTGAGATGGGGAAGGACTGATAAAGTGAAGGAGGGATAGAGAAATTACACAAGAAGAGCAGATGAATGAAGAGGGAGAGAGAGAGAGAGAGAGAGAGAGAAGGAGGGATGGCAAAAAAGGTAACAGAGGTAAGGACAGCTAGAGAGCAACAGAGAGTATAAAGAGGTACAGCAAGTAAATAGATAAATAGAGGGAAATAAGGAGGGAGAGAGAGATTGAAAGAAATACAAAAAGAGAGAAAGACCAAGAGAAATACAAGGATATAGAAAGAGAAACAAAGACACATACAGAGAGACAAGGAGAAGAAAAGATAGAGAGGGAGATATAGAGAAAAGAGAAGAAGGAATGGAGAGAAAAAGAGAGAGAGAAAAGGAAAGAGAGCAGCAGGGAAAGTAGGAAAAAAATACAGTTAAATAGAAGGAGGTATAGAAGGAGAAAAAGAGAGAAATTATAATAGACGAATGATAGAAAAGAGAGAGAAAGGGAGAAGGATGGGGAGAAAGGAAAATAAAGAGATATACAGAGTAGAGAGAGAGAGAGAGAGAGAGAGAGAGAGAGAGATGAAAGATTGAAAGAAGTACAAAGAGAGTCCTAGTGGGATACAGAAATAGCAAGGAACAAAGAGTGAGATGGAAGGACAGAAAGAAGGAGGGAGAAGGAGGGGGGAAAAGGGAGGAAAACAGAGAGAGAGGGATAAGAAGAGATAGAGAGAAAGATAGAAAAGAGGGATAGAAACATTGGGAGAAATACAGAGGAATAGAAAAAAAGGCAGATAGATAGATAGATAGATAGATAGATAGATAGATAGATAGATAGATAGATAGATATTAGAAGGATAAGTGAAGGAGAATGAAGGAGACAAAGTACAGGCAGCAAGAAGGACAGAGAGAGAGAGAGAGAGAGAGAGAGAGAGAGAGAGAGAGACATAGAAGGAAGGATAGATGGAAGAGCACAGAGGAAAAGGTGACAGATGTATAGAAGGAGGGATAGATAAATAGAAGAGAAAAGGAAGAGATGAAGGGATGGTGAGAGAGAGGAATGAGAGAGGGAGCAGTGAAATCATGACCCCCCGCAGCAACTGCTGTCCAAACTGAACTCTCGCCACTTAGCAAACACATGCTGGCACACACACTGTTTATGCACACACACACTGTTTATGCACACACACACTCACACACACACACTCACACACACACACACACACACACACACTCACACACACTCACACACACACACTGTTTGGCAGGATGCATGCTCTCTCTCTCTCGGGACTATTACAAGAAAAGGCTGTAGTGGAGATATTGACCTCTTGGCAGAGTGATTTGAGTTTTCGGGCTGGTAAAGATTTTCAGGCCTGTAAAGATATTTATGCTAATAATTCTTCAGGCTCGCATTAAAGCTTGTCAGATTTTTGGGGCTGGTAAAGATACTCAAGCTATAAAACATTTTTTCGAACATGTAAAGCATACTGGGAAATATTTTCTGGCGTGTGAAGATGGTTGGGCCGGTAACGTTCGAGCTGGTAAAGATGTTTGTGTAAGAGGGTATTTTTGACCTGGGGAAAATTTTAGGCAGGTAAAGAAGTTTGGGCCAAGAAAGATGTTCAGGTTGTTAGGGGTGTGTTGAGCAGGAAAGATGCCAGGGCTTTTAAAATGTTTAAGTCAGTAAGGATGCTCTGGCCTTTGAAGATGCTTGGGTGAAAGAAGATTTCGCCCCAGGTTATTAAAGATGTTTGGGCTTTTGAAGATGTTTCAGCCAGTAAAATATATTTGTTTGTGTGTCAGCTAGTAAAGATGTTAAGGTTTTTAATTAAGTTTAGCCTATTAAAGATGTTTGGGCTGATAAAGATGTTGCGGCCAGTAAATATAAGTTTGTTTGCATGCTTGGGCTAGTGAAGATGTTATATATATATATATATATATATATATTTTTTATGGGCCAGTGAAGCTGTTTAGGCCAGTGGTGGGGAAGATAGAGGGTTTGGGCTGGTAAAATGTCTGCACTTGTAAAGATTACTGGAGTGGTAAATAATTTTAAGTTGGTAAAATCTTTGTGCTGATAAAGTTTTTTCAGGCCAGTAAAGATTTTTGTGGTTTCAGCTGGTTCAGGTTTTTAAGCCAATTAATACTCCTGGGGCAGTACAAATATTTGGACAATAACAATTTTCATTTTGGTAATAGCGTTTGCGCCAGTGATCTTTTTGGGCCAGGAAAGATTTTGGGGTTTTTACAGGTCTCATGTTGTTTATGCTTTTTGGGCCAAGGAGGATGTCAGGGCCAATGTTAAAGATGTTAAAGGTCCAGAGAGAGGGCATGTCTGGGCCGGATAAGATGCTTGGGCTAGAAAAGATTCATAAGATAATAAATGATGCTTGTAAACATTGTCCTGTTGGTAATGATGTTTTGGGATGATAAAGATGTTTCAGCTGGTACAGGCTTTTAAGCTGATCAATACTTATGGACCAGTACAGACTGAAAAAATATAATATGAAATATAATGTTCATATAATAATAACCATAACTTAGCTTAAGTGTGATCTGTATCTCATCCTTGGGAGAAACGTCTGGAGCAACTTTTCTCCATACAATATATATATTTTACAATGTGCACTTTGTGTTACATTCATCACAGGAGGAAAAACTGTTCAAGATGTTTGTGGTGTTAAAATTTTTGTGCTGATGCAGACTTTTGGCCCAGTACAGACATTTTGCGATGGTAAAACCCTGCTAGCCCAATAGAGAAAGGAGAAGGAGATCTGGCCTGGCATCAGTGTCACCAAGATGTCTGTCACAATTTGATGATCCATGTTAACCACATTTCCATCCAGTAACAGCAGCTGACTCGGTTCATTCCTTTTTGCCCTGTTACCATGACGACTGTCACCCACCTCTCTTTCCTTCATTCTTTCTTCTGTATCTTTGCCTGTCTCTTTCTCTCTCTCTCTCTCTCTCTCTCTCTCTACCCCTCCTACTACACCCCTTTACCCACATTAGGCCCCCTACACACTCTTTCATTCTCTCTTTCTTCTCTCATTTACTCTGCTGTTCTGCCATTTCGTTTTTCCTTCACCTAATTCAGCGCTGTATGAGTCTTCATTTCTTTTTATGCTTGTTGTTGCTTGAGAAACAGATTCATTTCCTTCCTCATTAGAGTCTAGTGTAAAATATTTATGCACAGTTCCAAATGGAAATGTCAGAGCCAGACTGGATGTCTGCGGAGAAGCTGAGCACTGCAGCTGTCTGAAACTCGGGCTTAGATCTCTGAATTAAGCTGGATGTACACAACCTGACTTAAAAATCAACAGATTTCAATAACAAATAGGATTTTGACTTGAAAGGACTCAGGTCACTTGAGCTGTCTGACTTATAACCAGGTCTCACATGCCACTGACAAAGATCTGAAGCCTCAGAAAGACTGAGATCTCTGAGGGATTCTGACTCACACCAACTTCATCTAATTCAGAGTTAAATCTCTGGAGACGTCTGGATTTAACTAAACTGGATTCTTGCCTCTTGGATTGCAGATCGGACTAATGCAGTCTAAAGTCTCTCTGGCTGTTTGACTTGTACTGGTTTCAAATCCTGTCTCTGGAGGTGTCACTCAGACCTACACTACCTACACTCAAAATCACCAAAATTTAGGACTCTTGGATTGGCTGACTCGGACTGACTGAGACTCAGGACTCTGGGTCTGAGTGAGTCTGACTTGGACTGATTTAGAATCAAGTCTCTTACTGTATGACTTGAAGTAAACTGGGTTCAGGCCTCATGGGCTGGTAAACATTTTTTGGACCAGGAAAATGGCCAGATTGGACTGATGCAGATTTAAGTCTTTTGTGCTGTTTGACTTGGACTGACTGATTCATGTCTCTGGGGCTGTGACTCAGATTCACATGACTCAGACCTTCAGTGTATCTCCTGATCCACCTGTGTTGCCTGACTCAGACTAACAAAGACTTCAGTCTCTTGATCTGGGAAAGATTTTGGGGCAAGAATAAAATGGCCAGATTGGACTGATGCAGATTGAATTCGCTTGAGCAGTTTAACTCTGATCTGTCCTACTTGAGATTCATATGACTGACTCAGACTCTGTCTCCAGGTTCATCTGACTTAGAATGACTCATACGTTCTTGAACTCAGACCTTTGGAACTGGCAGAACTAAGTTGGTCTTTGTTATGACCCAGTCTAGGTCAGGCTGGAGCACACAAAGGAATAAAGGGGTGGCTAGACCAAGATTGCGTTTGCTTTGTATATTATTTGTCTTTTTCTTTTCAGGAAGTGGTTTTAACCTTCAGAAGCCAACCAGACAGTGAGTTCAATGTCTGTCTGACCAACCACTCACTAAGCAGGAGGCGGGTGCAAGGTGTGTGAGAGTCGCAATCGTCCAATGACAAACCAGCTGCTGGAACATGATGTGTTGCAGTGGGCTGGACCTGAGAGGAGAGCAGACAAAAGACACTCATCCCACCACCATGACAGACACACAGATAACATGCTGAATGGACAGAAATACAACCAAGGGTGTAACAGTCTTTTGGGCCTTGCATGGTCTGATTTGGACTCATGAGTTGTCTGATACAAACTTAGATTTACTTGGACTGACTCAGACTGAGGGTGGGTATCTTGGGCGCAGAAAACAACTGAGGCTTGGGACTCCTGGGTGTCTGACTTGAACTATAAAGGAATTGGGTCACTGCAGATTGGACTGAAGCAGGCTCCTAGTTCTGGGTGTTTGACTCGGACTGATTTCGAATTATATCTCTCAGACTGTCTGAGTCGGACTAATGTGGGTAAAGTTCTCTTAAGCTGTGCTACGTGACACACAAGTGACACAAATCCAATTTTCTGCCTTAATGTGGCACAGATCTGATTTTTTCAGGACTGTGTAGACACAAAAATCTGATCTTTTCAATTCATGCCTGAGCCACTTTGGTCCTAGATCGTGTGTACATATCTTATAGGTGGCCATGTGACATGAATGAGAACAAGCAGATCAGAATTCATGTGGCTTTTTTCTAATAAACTTTAATACTTATGAGCGTTTGTCTACATCATCCAGCTCTACAATACCACAATGGAGGACAGCAACAGCAACAGCAGTGACTCTATTCAGTGGAAGGACGAGGAAATTGGTGATGTACTTGATATTTGTAGAATCAATTTAAGCAAAACTGGAAGATATCTACAACAATGGAGTAGTGTAATGAAACAGATGCCCAAGAAATTGTGCAATGGGGCTTTCGGAGGACGGGTGTGTTCACGTGAAGGACAGATATTTCAGGGTTTCTTGCAGTTACAAATGTGAAGCGTCAAGATCCAATCTGGGCAACAACAAAGAAAAAGCAGGTAGAATTGAGCAAAGAAGATTGTAATGTGAATGTAGCATTGGACTGGACCAGATTTAGATCTTTCAAGCTCTTTGGAATTGACTGACTCAGATTAGGATCTCTCAGGCTGTTTGACTCAAACTGACTCATATTTAGGTCGTTCGAGCTCTTTGGTGGTGAATGATTCATTCCCAGTCTGCTTCTGTTCATCAAAATGCAAGTGCAAGAATGGATTTGGTCATGAATTTGACATCAAGAGAAAAGCCTTGGCATGCTGTGATGTTCATTTCAGAATAAGGCGGCACACGCGCAGGGTGGGTGAACATGCTCAGGTTCCTGCAGAATAACTCGGCCCCTCTGTCTCGTACGCACCAGTATGACCTGATTATTCCTTTCCCCCATCCACCTAAAATGCTTATGAAGTCTTTTAAGACTCTGTGTGAGTGTGTATGTGTCTGAAGGCATGAGGGAGCCAGAGAGAGACTGTCTCACAGTTGCATCTTTGACATTTTTTCTTCAGAGACGCTGCTGTGGCTCAGACATTTCTAAGATGATGGTAGGTTAGCATCAGACACACACACATGTGTTTCTCTTCCTGTTTGATTCACCGTGCCCTATACCTCATGGCCCCATAGTTAAACACTCCTGGTGTGTAGATCTGAAAAGCTGATGCGTCAGATCTGTACAGGCTTGGCAGGCTTGACCATAAAGCACTCTGCCTTCCTTGGGAGAGGAATTAGATGCACAGAGCGTTCCAGCAGGGAGGAATTCAGTTGGATCAGAGAAAGAGAGAGAGAGAGAGAGAGAGAGAGAGAGAGAGTGATGGAGCATTCGAGTGACGCATGGGCCTTACAAACCGAAAATCAAACCCACATACTGTAATAAAAGACAGAGGTCTTACTATGAAATAGCTTCTGCACTTCTACCCTGCTGGGAAACATCACAAAGTTAGTCATGGAAGAAGAAACTGTGAGAGAAAAACTGGAAAAAGGAAAGAGAATGATCATAGGGGTGATAGCAAGGGTGAACGAATGACGAGCGCAGAAACCCCATACCGCAGGAGGAAGCCGAGAAGGAGGATGACAGTGACAAAAATGTTGTTGGAAATGTTAGAAGAGAGAAGCACAGCAGGTACTGAGAGATGTGGAGGAGGAGGAAGAGGAGGAAGAGAAGAAGGAGTGCTGGAACTTTGGGGAAGGAAGGAAAAAATAACGGGTCCAACTGTGTTTATTTGTTGTGATGTCGGCGCTTGGCTTCTGGAGCTAATGAGAAGCAATTAGACAGCTGCTAATTAAGCATGACCGCCGAAGTGTGACTAAGTCTACAGGGGAAAGAAGAACAGAGAGATAGAGCAAAGGAAAGAGAGAGGGAGAGAAATAACAATGAAGGATGGAGGAAAGTGACAGGGGAGAAATAAGGAGCTCGAGGGGCGAAGGCCTAGCGTGTATAAATAGCAGTACACAGTATATATAACATTTAATGCCAGTTTGAGTTCTCAGAAGTGTTGTGCATTTCTAATAAAACACTGCGTGATGGTGTGGTGAGATGAAGTACAGTTACTGTTACTACCCTGAAGTTGATTATTTTCCTATAACAGCATGTCCTGAAGGGTTTTATTCCTCTTATACCACAGCAACTTTTCTATTTATTAAAGAACATGTCATATTTTTTATTCCTGTTTTCGCTTAAGTTATAGCAGCTGTATATGTTCGTTCCCTCACCAGCTTCTCTTTTTCTCTCTCTACAACTTAATAAGACAAAAAACTAACGCAGCTCGTTGCATCATGTTACTGAGAAACCGCGAAGAAGTGTAAACTCCTCTGGCCTGAAGAAAGAAAGAAAACCTAAACTTACAGCTTTACCTCTGACTGTTACAAAGTGCTGACACTGGAGACTCCTTCCATAAATGTTACATAAATATCTCCTTACAGAAAACCTCACATCAATGATTCACATCCGTTTATGTGGAGCGCTCGCCGTACACGTCCCTATAGTAATAGCTGTTACTATAGAAACGATAATGCATTGGAATGAGAGCATTAATTATAAATAAACCTGTGATTTGCAGCTGCACTACTGTCAGAGCTGCTGTTCTAGAGAATTAATCAACACCTTCTGACCAATCAGAATTCAGCATTCAACAGCGCTCTGGTGTAAATGTCTACTTTTATTCCACTTGAATTACAATTCTCAGGTCTCCTGCTATTTGGCAACATTTCTAGATGATGGTTGTCATAATCTCTAGGTCTGTTAAAGGTTTTTGTTTGTTTGTTTGTTTGTTTGTTTAGGGCATGTGTGAGCTGTTTTCCTGATTTCCAAACCGAGAGTCTGTTTGAGCTTTAATGAGCACATGAACGAGGATGCGACTTTTAAGCTTGACAGTAAAGAGAACTGTTTCTTAAACTTGCTGTTTGTTTTAATGGAGCTTCAATACAAAAATCATCATTAAATGAACATAGAACTCTGTTTTGTAGCTAAATAAAGAAATAAATCGAACAACATTTCCCATTTTATTGCTTAGAAAATGAGGGAGGTGCAAACTTTTGCACTAACTGAAAATGCGATGCATTGCAATTGACCTTAGCGTGCTGTCACACACGTCTCACACACGGCACACACTCTGTGCCCCGGCTACCTGCGGCTCAGCTTTTCAGGCAGCGCAGCGGGTCCAATACAGGACAACTTCGAAATTCTGAGGAAAAAAGAGACGGAACGTGTGTGTGTGTGTGTGTGTGTGTGATATATAGAGAATAATTTATATTGGCATCCTTTAAAATAAACTGTATGTAAGGAATAAAACAATGTGCGGCATGCAGCTACAGTAAAATAATCAATGACGAGGTGGCGTGATGAAGATTTTCTAACTTCAGGCTTCTCTTTTTTCTCTCTCTTGAAGTTAATAAAATAAAAAATAAGCAGCTTGTCATGTTACCGAGAAACCACAAAGAAGCGTAAACTCCTCTGTCCTGAAGATGTCAGAAAACTTAAAGTTACAGCTTCACCTCTGACTGTTACAAAGCGCTGACACTGGAGACTCCTTCCATAAACGTTACAATATAACCGTCCCCTGACAGAAAACTTCATCATATCAATATGTTTAAATTTTTTGATAAGGTATTGAAACAAGTGCATTAATATAAACCTGTGATTTGCAGCTGCACTACTGTCTAAGCTGCTGTTATAGAAAATTAATCAACACCTTCTGACCAATCAGAATCCCGAATTTTGACATCTAAGCAGCTGTGTGTTACTGTGAATGCACTTCATGACTTCATGTTGTTTACATGTTAATGCATTCATTAAAGCCTGAGTCAGTGTGTTTATGGTTTACGTGTGTATGCGTGTGTGTGTGTGTGTGTGTGTGTGTGAGTGGTCCAGCAGGAAGGGTGTATTCAGTCTCCGTCACTGTGAGAGCTCCTCTCAGCCATCTGGCTCTCAGTGGAGGAAGTGATGCTGAAGTAATGATTAACCCTCGACATGCCGCAGTTCTGCTTTAACACCCACCACACACTCTCCTCCTTCTCTTTCTTTTTCTTTTAATCCATTTCTCCTCCCCTCAGCATTGATTAATTATTCATGGTTCAACTTTTCCCCTTGTGCCAAACACACCCCAGTGTTTGTTGTGTGCACGTGAAGTCCCTGCGAAGTGCCTTGAAACACGCAGCATTATTCAATGTGTTGACCTAAATTCCACAGGAAGTCAGGGCGGGACATATCGAGTGGCTCCTCCCTCTTTTTAAATAGCCAATAGCGTTTAGCTTACCTCCTTCTTCAAAGTGAATGAATTCAAGTCATTTCCTTCTTAACCAACAGTGATCTGGTTCTCACTTCAGTGTGCAGAAAGCCTCTGCCTCGGATTTAGAGCATTTTCTTGCTTCAGGCACCTGAGGACTTATTCATCTCATTTGAGCACAACAATCCTTCTTAATAATCAACTTACAGTTAGAAAACTGAGTAAAACACATTTACCACCCATGCTTGCTGATATGATTTCTCTCGCTCAACAACGGCAACTTCGGAAAAGGTGATTTTTATAATCTTGGGGGCGGGACACTTCAGATTCTAGAGAGCATTTGATTGGACAGAGAATCTGATGAGAAGCTGAAGTGCAGAATGCTGTCGTTGAACCTGTTGATCCGTATTGGTGGTAGAGAGAGACTGTAAATTTTGAATGCATATGTCTTCTAAATGCAAACATTGTCATTATTTTGGAGCGCACTAGCTTATAGATAACCTTAAAACTAACATGTTCATACTAAAAGCCACAAAACTTCAATTTTGATTTCATGGGGACTTTAAGTCTAAAGATGGAAACATTTAACTCAGATCGAAAAGCAGCAAATGACAGCAAACAAACGTAAATAAACCTAAATAAAACGTTCTGTGACGTCCCTGATTGATTAATACTAAGTAGGTTACTCATTTCAGTATCAGTATCTGTATCAGAAACCACGAGTACCAAAACACATGCGCTCGTACTCATCCTCAGTCGGGAAAACGCTGTTGATTAATTTTTACTTTAGACTAAAGTCTACAAAAGTTTCCCAACAAGACAGTGTGATTAGGCTTCAGAAGGCATTTCTACAGGAAGCACAAGCCGTCTTGGATTCAGGGTATCTATAGTCAGTATGAAGCTAGCATGAATTCCAGCGTGTATTAGCAAGCTCACATCGGTCCTGCTCACTTACCCAGCTAGCTAGCTACGTATTTTAGCCAAGTAACTGCAGTATCTCCAACTTTTAAAACACTGATTTAAGGCTTTATCTGACATTTCTGTGCTTAAAACAAGATAAAAGTAGATACAACTGTTAAACTTTATATTGTTTTTATACTTTATTTTTGTTGTAAAACATTTATATTGTCTACATTTTATACCGATTGGAATGTTTATAATATTACATTGTTTGTGCCAAAAAAAAAAAATCAGGACATTATTAGAATTTTAAAAAAATGTTACTTTATTTCCACTGAAATCATATTTAAGTCAGTCACTTAGTAACTATCTACAGTGGCTGCTTTCTTAAATATTAATATATATTTTAAAAAACTCATAAAATTTTAAACTTTATGTAAAGTTTAGACTGTGTTTAGACTGCTTCAGTCTCAGGAGGTGTGGCTTCTGTGAGGGTGCCAGAGAAGGAGGCGTGGCCTCTGTACCTGTCGGTATTACTGAAGGAGGCGTGGCCTCTGCACCTGTCGGTATTAGTAAAGGAGGTGTGGCCTCTAAACCTGTCAGTCTCAGTAAACTAGGCATGACCTCTGTACCTGTCAGTCTCAGTGAAGGAGGCATGACCTCTAAACCTGTCAGTCTCAGTAAACAAGGCGTGGCCTCTGTGTCAGTCCCAGTGAAGGAGGTGTGGCCTCTGTGTCAGTCCCAGTGAAGGAGGCGTGGCCTCAGTGTCAGTCTCAGTAAACGAGGCGTGGCCTCTGTGTCAGTCCCAGTGAAGGAGGCGTGGCCTCAGTGTCAGTCCCAGTGAAGGAGGCGTGGCCTCATATCACTGATTGCGTATTGCAATGTGACTCGTACTCTCTCAGAAGCTCACAGCCGATGAACACCCCATTACTGTATGATGCAATGTTTAAGATGTGGAGGCATGAGCCATCGTGTCTTCCCCTTCATAAATCACACCACCACACTGCACAGCACACACACACACACACACACACACACACACACACACACTGAGCTGTGCTAATGTGCTTTTTTTCATACGGCAGTAAATCCTACATCACGAGTGTGATGGGGATTTAAAGCAAGACGGCGATGGAGGACGGAGGCGTGTGTAGAAATCTGTGTCACTGTAAAGAACGATTGGTGGAAGATTCCTCATTCACTGACAGCTGCTTTCTCTTTCTCTCTCTCTCTCTCTCTCTCTCTCTCTCACAGCACACACACACACACACACACACACTTTCTCTCTCTCTTTCTCTCTCTCTCCACATGTGTCTGAGGACATTAAGAGGGATTTTATAGTTAATGATGCACAAGCTTACAGGGGCTTAACGGGCACAAACACACCCACGTAAATGCACACACAGTACACACACACACACACACACACACACACACACACTGATGTAAAGAGACTGGCTGTAGATTGGGTGAAAAGAAATGATGACATCCAACAGTGCACACACACACACACACACACACACACTATACCCCCCGTTTCCCTTTGAAGTGTGCCTGTAAGCAAAAACATTGAGGTTGAATGGACTTGCTCTTGCACAGGATTCACATTTACACTCCTCCGATTCTCCAAATGATGACAAATTTATCAGTGGGCGGAGCCTATCTGCTCTCCGATAAACCACTCCGGGAATTAAGCTAATCGGTCCTTTCTGTATCTTCCGACAAATAATAAGCATTATGGTATTACAGCATAACTGAAAAGTGTTTGTTTTTAACACTAATTACTTTTCATTTAAAAGCACTAGGAAGTTAATCGCTCGGCTTGTGACTTTTTTCCACACGATCAAAGCTATGAAAAAATACTCTACTGTATATATGCACAAATCTATGTATTCATTTGAATAAATCCCATATGTTGCAGTGAAAAGTTCATAAACACAGTAAAAGCACAGGTTTGTCCAGAAGTTTCATCCCCAAATAAACAGCTTGTGGCATTTTTTTCAGGAGGAATTCATCTGCTAAAAATGTTTTGTGCTTTGTACAAAACTGGAGTAAGAGTTACTGTTACCACCCCAATGTTGATTATTTTTCTATAACAGCACATCCCGAGTGTGTTATTCCTCTTATTTCCACAGCAATTCTTCAACAATTACAATCTTTTATTAATTAAAGAACGACATATTTTACTTTTTATCAATTTATAGCTGCATTAAATGTAATGTAACGTTATGTAATACATTGTGTCACTGAAGTTATAGCAGCTATAAGCAGTCGTTCCCTCACCAGCCTGACACTGTGCTGACACTGGAGACTCCTTCCATTAATCTTAAATAAACTTCTCCTTACAGAAAACTTCACCATATCATTGATTACAGGATTTTAATTCATTTACGTAAACCCTAATAAATTGAAATGAACGTTGATGTCAGATGCATTTCGAGCGCTTTGGTTGAGTTTTGCAAGCTCCTGACCTACTCACATCTGTCCTAAAATTTTTACTCCCTGTCCACACACACACACACACACACACACACACACACACACACAAACACACACACTGCATTCCAATCTATCTCCGTGTGTGCTGCCAACCTTTTATTTAATTAGTCTAATTGAGAAGCTAGCACAGCCATTTTCCTGAGTACTCTACATCCCAGGCTCCTTGACATGAAAAATAGGGGAGGCAGATGAAAGAGTGTCTCACTTCATTCCTGTTTTGACTTTAACACACACTCCGAGCACTTCTGTATGCTGCTTGAATACAAAGCCGAGCATCCGGAGAACGATTTTAAACCGAGCATGACCTGAAAATCGTCCAAACCCCAGGCTGAAGCTGGACTTTTCACCAGTGCCGAGGTTTCTCTCGCTCAGCAGCACTCTGAGAACTCTTTGTGAGTTGTGTTAGGTGCATTAACTGCAAGAAAGCAGAAAAACACACACTGAACTCCAGCATTGAGACCCCTATAATTTACCCATCTGGGGACAGGTGCAGCTTAGTCACGACGTGGAGAAAAGTAACTCCCAGGTGCTGGTTTCCAGCGTCGCTAACACTCGCGCATTCACTTTCCAGACTCAAGAAAAGTCTCTGAAGGCCAGTTGTAAAAAAAAATATAAAAAAAAAAACTTAGTCATTGCAATCATTAAAAAAGTCATGGGAGTTTGGTTACAAAAATTATTCTAATACTAGAGCTCTTATACAAACATGTTTCAGCATCATAAATAATTAAACCATCTTCATTTTTTTGAAAATGAAGCATTTATTGATCCAGTATTTTGGTAATTGCTTTTGACAACCAAAACAAGAATTAATGGCTCCCGAGTGATGCAGGAGAAAAGCGTCCTGAGCTCACGAGTACGAATCCCAACCATGCCACAGCCATCTGAGGCTGGAGTTTAAGAGAGCAAAACTGGCTGTGCTCTCTGAGTGGGAGGGGCTTTACACTCCCTCCACTGTTATTCACAGTGACACTAGCCAATCATAGGCCTCTGTGACCTCATGTATGCGGAAGAGGGCAGATAGCGCTTTCTTACACTGCCCTTCAAAAAGATGCATTTGGCTGACGTCATGTTTCTCACGTCCTGCTCCCTGGTTGGTCGCTGTCGTATGATAGGTGAGAGCTGACTGGTGGGTGGGAATTGGGCAAGACTAAATTCAGAAGAAAGCTGGCGGCAAAAAAAGAATTCTTTAAACTACAAATCTGGAGAAATAAATTGTCCAAAAGACAGAAATAGTTTTTATCCAACAAAAAGCCAATAATCACCTAATAATTATCTATTATTTACTGAAAGTCAGCGTAACTACATGTGTAAATGTGTAACGTAACATAAAAACACGTGTGCAATAACAATCATCTGCACATTCGAATTTGATATCCTATACAACAAAATACACAAGAATCATGATTTATTATCATCACACTTTACATTTTACTTAAAAAGCTACAAGATTTCAGCTCCAGTTAAAGTGTCACGGTTCCCATGGTGACAAGGTAGTCTTGGTCCTGACTCCGCCCCTTCCGTCGTGTGATTGGTTTATTCACCCTTTTTGGTATTGGCGCTTGATTCGTTTGTCTGTTTATACTCTGTTGTGTCTTTGTTCCATTTGAAGTCTCATCAAAAGTTATCGTAAATTTATACGCCTTATTTCCCAAGTGCTATATTTCATAGTTATTTCATAGTTTGA
>NC_069722.1:1668263-1678263 GCF_027358585.1 Pangasianodon hypophthalmus | reverse complement strand
AAAAAATATCAGGATCCAGACGTGCAAAGCTGACAGGGATACAGCTGGAATTGCAGCCAAGATATCTCTACCACATATTCTCCAGGGGGTGAACCAAAAAAAATGCCTGTTTTTTTTTTTTTTTTTTTTTTTTAGACATATTGTGTAAATCAAGTGTTTAAAAAAAAATCACAATTAAGTTCGAGGTTGTAATGCTACAAAATATAGAAAAGTTCATGGGGGGTGAATACTTATGCAAGGCACTGTATTGTATGCAGTTTTTTTTTCCCAGATCACATGATAACATGTTTCTGTTTGTTTTCTAGCATGCGCTAGACATTTGTTATGATGACATGATGCTGTATGGGTATCATCTTAAATGTAAAATTTCTGTTTGGTCGTGTGTTTAGGGTTGAAGTGCTCCTCCAGATGTTACACTAGTCTATCAATAACTCGTTAAGTGAAATCTTGAGCGAATTATTATCAGGAAAGTACAGTATGCTAGCATAGCATCATGCATTAAAGGGATCGGTACAATCCCAGGAAAGGCAAAGATGTTTAAAAGTATTAAGGGCACGTCTTTTTCCCTTTGATTTCAGCCAAAGTGAACGTTTTAGATTAGTGTAGTGATGATCATAAAGAATTCATCAAGCTTAACATATACTCAGATGTATATATTCATGGGACAAATCATGACGACTTAAAACTTCGTGATAGTGTTCATAGAGCTACATGACACCTGCATAAGCCCTGATATAAAAACTTTCAAATTCTGACAGAGTAGAGTAGACTGAGCTACGAAGTCAGTTGTCATGACATTCCAACAGAAATCAATCAGGAAAGTGTCATAACTTTATGTCAAGAACAATCTATGTCACTTGACTCAGGTGTTATGTCAACCTGACGTAGTCTTTATGTCAGCTGACACTGACTGGACGTAGCGCTTCACGATTCTTCATGAAATCGACTGGTCAGATATTCAGCGTGATAATCTCCCTTCATAAACCTTCTACATGCTAGCGTATGAACTGTACCGTGTATCTTCATGTCACCTCGATCCTGTTTCGACTCCTCCGACTCGAACAAAACACCCGAACATAAAAGCAACATTTTCTGCTGCATAAAAGCACTTTTCTTATTCTCGCAACTCTAAACACGTACACAAGCACTTCAGCTGCTTCCTGCACACCTTCTCTCTCAGCAGAAACTTTTGAGCTTACACAGAAAATAAAAAATAATACAAATAAAATAAAAAAAAAAAAAGATGGACTGGCAGGAACTTGGGAAGCTCCGAACGCAGTCAGGACCCAAGAGGCAGAGTGTGGCGGGGTTTCAGTACTGTTTTGAACACGACCTTGTCGACTTGCCCGTTGAAGTTCTGCACAAGATGTTTGTTCAGTGTCACATGACTGTAGACTTCAAAGGCAAAAGTTACCCAGAAGGCATTGCAATCTGACACAGTTTTATAAAAAAGACAGACTAGGCTTTGTTTTTCTACGTTCTGGGTTTCATGTTATAAACTATTGTCTATTGCCTGTGATCGAAATTAATCTTTATCATTTTAAATCAGTTAGATAAGCTAATTAGCTAGCTGGCTAATTAGCATGCTTGGTAGCTAGCTAGCAAACTGATAATAACTGTGTGTGTACTTCAAAGTAAAAAAAAAACAAAAAATGTAAAAAAAATCATGTAGGAAGTGGCTGTGTCTCGTAAGCGCACTCGTGTCATGTCATTGACAAGGGCATGTTCAAAGCAGTGTTGGACTGTGTGTGTGTGTGTGTGTGTGTGTGTGTGTGTGTGTTCCATCACAGTGGTAGGTGGCGCTGTTGGACCTACACCACCTCCACATAGTTTGCTGGATAAAGACCCTCTTTGCCTCCATCCATCATCCCTCTACACCAACCCTGATCATCCTCATCCTCGATCTTCACGAACTCCTCACCTGCAAACACACACACACACACACACACACACACACAACAGGTCAGAAGAGAGAATTAAATTTTAGCATTACTGTAGCTGTTCTAGCCAGAGACACTATCATTATTATTATTATTATTATTATTATTATTATTATAAGCAACTGTGACAAATCTATTAACGTAATTAGAGAAACAGTACACACACACACACACACACACACACATACCAGTTTTAAAGGACAGCTCATCTGGCTCCTGTCCAACATAATCATAAAGAGCTCGGACTCGAATTCCACCAATCATTACACTGAGAGGAAGAACACACACACACACACACACACACACACACATTAGGTTTAGTACAAACACTGTAGTAACTTAAGTGATAACAGGAACCAACTTGTTTTTTCCTGACGTTCTGCAACATTAAAATGTAACTATAAACAGACAAAAAGTATGATGTGTCAGTCTTTAATGAATGAAAATGTCATTGCTGTGGTGTAAGAGGAATAAAACACTCGGGGATGTGCTGTTACAGAAAAATAACCAACTCTAGTGTGGTAACAGTAACTCTGCTTCATTACACCCCCTGTGGTTGATTATTTTCCTATAACAGCATCTTCATCACTTCAGTGTAACAGAGACTCACCCTCTCTCCATCACCACCGCTTTCTGCTCCAAAGCTTTCTTTCCCTTTTTAAGCTTCTTGTCTGGTATCCATTCCTAAGAGAGAGACGATTATAGAGCAGATCAGAATATCTGTACACGGACCGGCTTCTGGGTGGAAACCTCAACGGCAGAAGTAGCTAGTTTCAGAAAAAACAGCGAGTGTATTGTTATTTAAAGTTAACCTTTTTCAGCTGCAGAGCTCCCTCTCTCTCACACGCACACACACACACACACACACACACATTATTCTGACAATAGTTTAACTTTCCAAAATCACTGAAGATGTGAAGATCAGTTTATAAAAATAGACTTTAACAGTGAACTTGGACCATAAGCAGTTTTAGAAGATGTTAATATTAACAACAGTGTTTTTTTTTCCACACTGTGAATATTTAGATGTAGTGTAACGCCGGGCGATGCAGGGTTGCCAGGTCTCAGTAAAAGATCCAGCCCAACTACATCTCAAAAAGAGCTGAAACTAGCCCAAAAAAGTTTAGGCACTGGAAAAGAGAGATGCCCTTTTCTTATTTTTCTCAGTCTATGCGTGGGAAACAAGTTCGCTCATTTCTTATTCATAATATCTGCAATACGTCTTTTATCATCGCCTGGACATTATTGACTCCATAATCCCTCTTTCCCTCCCAATCTGTGCAACATACAGTATCTTACAATAGACATGGTTCTGTACATCATACACACTGTCTGCACTTACACGTTCCCTTTGTTTGCCATAAACTATATTTAGATTAGATTTAATTCCGCCTTGAAAAAAGATCTTGGACTGTTTTTAAACTGGCCAAAAAAAACAACTCTGAACTGCAGAACTTGCTTTTTTTTACCTACAAACTTTTTGGTAATCAATTATTTTATTGCTTTTAAGTATGACATAATGCAAAGATGCATGTCAATCAAAACATTATACATTATCTCCCACCCAAATCAATATTATTTGATTATACCATGTTATACTATGTCTTCTCTCTCATATAGGCGACATTCATGAACCAAAATAGATATAAAATCTTATGTAGTAACACACACCCCAAAAAAAAGAGCGAAAAACAAAACAATTTGTTTACATATGCAGATTGTTTACACAGGAAAAGCAATAATATCTAATTTGACAATAGAGCCTTAACTTCATCTGCCACACAAGTCCCTTCACCCGCAACCTTGTTCCAACTTTGGGGTAAAAACTACAACCCTGGCAACCACAAGCCTAGAAAGTTTTACCGCTGCACACCAGCAGAGGTCATTGCATCCATAGCTCTAATGCGACCCCTGACCCCTGACATACACTCCCAGGTCACTTCCTCATTCCACAGTATATAAGCACAACAGGTTTAGTGTCACGTCTTAACCGAGGCTTCCAACATGGAGGGAACAGAGAGGAATGCGAGAGAATAGTGTTGATATTGAAAAACCAAAAAGTAAAGCAGAAATTACTAATTTTGCACAATGATGATTTGGAAAGTTTGGAAAGACAAATATTTTTAAACATCCAGAAAAAAGGGTTAAGGAAATGTAAGAAGGAGAAACAGAAATGAAGGAGAAACAGAAATGAAGGAGAAACAGAAATAAAGGACTCAGACTGCTGTTTCAGCAGATTACAGGTTGCTCACAAAGCTTTCAAACAATCTGTGTTGAAAAATGGTTTGTTTCCTGAGGCTTCAGGTGCCGACTAGGGGCCTCTACTGGTTAAAATATATTGGCCTGTGTAGCATGTGGAACTGTTTTCAATCACAGTAGTGTGTGTGTGTGTGTGTGTGTGTGTGTGTGTGTGTGTGTGTGTGTGTGTGTAAAATTTGAACCAGTAAAATGCCAAAAAGACAAAAAAAAAAAAAAAAAAAATGCCACATGTAAGATTTATCAAAGAAAGGAAGCGCATTATGTTCTTATCGTAGTCTTGACAAGAGATATTTCTCTGCATGTTGATGAAGTTTATAATTTTGTGAATTACAGTTTGTTTTGTAGCAGCATCTGTTCTGCAAAGCGCCAGCAGACAGAACATGACATGTTGGGAAAATGGGGATAATGTTTTTCATATATATGTACATATATACACTCCTGGGGGAAAAATGGGCCAAGCCCAAAATGGGCAAAATATAAAGCTTTTTATGGTCTTAACTACAAATCATTGGTCAGGAAATGAGCAAGAATGCAAGAAGCAAAAATAAACAGATAAAGGAGCTTAGTATGGGAGAGCTTTTCCCTTTGATAACAGATAACTTTTGGCAGATAACCAAATAATCACTAATCTTTTGAGAAAAAAGAAATCCCAGAAGATATTTTTGAAAATGGAGGCACAGGAGCTCGCAGGAGTGCATCTGTTTCATTCTTGCTCATTTCCTGACCAATGATCATATATTAATATTTAATATTATATAATATATCATTTATTTAATAAAACTTAATATTTGCCATTTTGTGCTTGGTCCTTTTTTTTTTTACCCAGGAGTCTCTCTCTCTCTCTCTCTCTACACATATATATGTATGAATAACACAAAAAAAGTTAAAGAAGAGATTTTATTTTTAATTAAACTCAAATCCACGATAACTTTCACAGCTTTCTGTCGATATAAGCACATGAGGAGAGACATTAGACGGCAGGAGAGGCCTAGAAGACTGGAACACAGCACCTGTTACGGTTAAAATCAGTTTCATCATTTCCTCCAAAACATCAAAAGCTCCCGCCCACAGTGTTTGACTGACAGACGACCTTGATAAAAGCGAAGATGTAAATACAAAGAGGACTGCATTTGTGTTTTATTTCGGGCCGAGATGGAGCGTGAAGAAGAGGAAATGCAGTCGTAAATGTAAGGATTGCTAATACGTTTCCCAATATGGCAGAATCAGCAGTTTACACATTGAAAATGACCTGACAAATGAACTTTGCATGGATTATGAGTGTCACACACACACACACACACACACACAGTAAGGATAGACACACACAAAAGGATACACACACACACACAGTATTTTCTAATTAGCATTTGAATGAAGTGTGTAGAGTATGCTGCAATAGTGCACGACTGAGAAAGAGAGAGAGAGAGAGAGAGAGAGAGAGAGAGAGACTTTAGGTACAAGGTACTTTAAATTATAAGTACATAAGTAAGTAAATAAATACAAAAAATAAATAAATAATGCAGTATGCAAGTAATTGCCCAGTTCAATCTAATAAAATATTCAAAGAGATACAGGGTTAAAAAGGATATAGATTAAGCAAGCTTTAAAAAAATAAATAAATAAAAGTCTTGACATCAGTACTTACACTCGAGTCCATTAGGTGGCAGTAGTGCACTATAACGTTCTAACAAGTAGGCATCTTTGAGAAGTCTTGCTAATTCCTGTATTGACCCTTTGGATTGTCCATTGTTTGTTAGGATTTATAATAATTCACTCTGCACATGGATCCTGAGCCTGGTTCATTACATGTACATTATAGCTGAGTATTCTGATATTTAATTACAAGCTTACTGAAATCATTCTGTGTATTTTTTCCCTAATATCTTGGTTAAATAACTAGATAATACTGTTACACCAATGCAGCGTTATCCACATCTCACTATTTTAAATGTCTAGAGGTGATAAGTGAAGGACTAATGGACTAATCATACTGCTGGAAGAATTTCTTTATAATTGTTAGCAAGAAAAACGTTACACGAATGCATCGAGTTGTAAAACTACCACCACCATGTTTCTCATTTCAGATCAGTGATGCTGTCTGTGCTGTATCTAAGGACTCAACTAATGCACTGGATGCAAAAGTTTGTGTCCATCATGTTTTTTTATGGAAAAAAAGGAAAAATATTCCTCTATTTTAGAGTTTATTTACAAAAGGAAATAGAATTACAAATAAAAATAAAGAATGAATTAAGAAAACAACAGATCAGTACCTGGAACTGAGGCCAGTCAGTGGGCATCCCCGGGCCGTGTGTGTTCTTCCACCAGCGCAGGTCCTCCTGCTCATTAATGGCCATCAGAGCATCATGGAGCTCGTTATACACAGCCTTCACACTGTCAGAGAGACAGAGAGAGATATTATACACATCTGAAAACTTCCTCCTCCTCCAGAACCACCAGCAAACATGAAAAATTACCAACTCAGCAAATTTAATTAAACGGCTACAAAACAATAAATCTACCCACCAGACTGGCAAATTATTTCCCCATTAAACACATTAAATTAAAAAAATAATAATAATGCTTTGTGTTCTCTGGGACTCGGAAAAATGACACTTTACTGTATACGTGAATAAAAATCTGCGAACACAGCAGCTCGATATGCAGAAACGTAGAACATGAGCATTACGCTAACCTCTCGTTGTTGGTGACATCGAGGTGTCTGTGGATGGACAAAAAGACCTGCTTGAGGAAGCTGATCCTCTTCCTCTCCTCCTCCTGTGATTGGTCGAAGATAGATTCCATTTCCTCCATGTAGCGCGGGGCATAACGTGTCACTTCCTCCAGAACCTTCTCGTACCGGGCTCTCACCTGCGCCGAGATGCAGTTTGTTAAGCGTTAGTGGAAACCTGGGGTGATAACTGGTAGAAGGTTATCTTCTGCAAATTAGTAGCAAATACCAGTTTAATCAGTGCTGGTAGCTATTGTTAGCCTTGATCTTGAATTTGAGTCTTTTAGATCTATAGTCGGAGGCATTTTAATATAGTTTAATTTATGCAGTACTCCACCCTCTTAGAAACGCAGACTCACTTTCTGAGTCTCCTGCTGTGCGCTCTCTCGCTCGTCCTGGATCTTCCTCTGTTTCTCGATGGCGATGTCGGGGTTTCCCTGAGCGTGAACCTCCCGTTCCCGAGCCATGTGCTCCTTACGACACGCTTTATGAAACGCCGCCTTCGCCTTCTCCAGCTGCACAGATGACGAGACAGCGCGGGACAGCGTGAGGCAGTGGTAACTATTTAGCAAAGTGAAATATTAGCAATATAAACACTATTGATAGAAGCGGACGGCCTACATCTCCTCGTGTACGTTAAGTTAATATTATTATAACATTTGGTAAGTGTTTAACACCTTCTGAGAAAATTAAACGCTCTAAAAACATACTTTGTAATAATGGGTTTCTTACACAACGTTCCCACATGGACAAAGACAACAGGATTGTTACTATTAATGTTACCAAACAAATAAATAAATAAATAACGTTGTATAAAATTTATACAAATGCTATATTAAAACGTTTTCAGATCACCAAGAAAACTTTACGAAAACAGAAAGAACTTTCTTTCAAATGTTTACATGAAAAACTGTCATGTTTTTTGCTTCATATTTAAAAACTCCAGCCATTTTTAACAGTAGTAGCAAACTAGCAATCTAACCCAATATTAATAACCGTATAAAGTCTCTCAGCTTTTTCTCACCAAGCGTAAAAACTTCAGGATGACATTAAGTAGCTAGATATTTCTTTTTCCCAAGTCCTTTCATGTAGCATTATTTAATAATAATAATAATAATAATAATAATAATAATAATTCACTTTTTATTTAAATTTTAATGAAGTTGAATCCAGTTTTAAATCTTTATACACAAATTGAAGTGATTAAAATTCAGATTGTATCATTTGATAAAAAAGAAAGAATTTTAAAGCATTTCTGCAATAAAGAATTTTTTAGCCCTGAATTTTGTGCGTCAGAAAATGTTAAAATTGAATTTCAAGTTAAATCCAGTTTTAATGCCTTATGTACAGATTCAGATGACTTCACTTTTATGTATTTTAACTTCAAAATGTGATTTACATTTTTAAAATAAAGCATAAGTGTCATTTAAAATTCAAAAGCAGGACTTTTGTGCCAGGAGATGAGCAGTAATTACTGAGGGATGTTCTCAGCAGTAACTCTAACGACCTTCTTGAGTCTCTTGGCCCAGGGTTTCTGAGCGCGAGCGAATCCTGTCTCAAAGTCCTGCGACTCCCTGAAGCCACCAAACATCTTCTTATGGAAGGTCTCCTTCTGCCACGTCCTGATCCGGTCTCCTTCCTCAGAGACCAGGGAGCGGCAGATGGAGGAGTGCAGGGTGGAGAGCCGATCGGCGGAGGAGAGGAAACACTGCCACGCCCGTAACAGAGAGCCATAGAGAGGACCTGCTCACACGAATACAGAGAGACAGAAAACTGTTCAACACTGACAAAGCATTTACAATTTTTTTTTTTTCACACTGAGGTGCTTGTTTTATGCTTTTAATTATTTTTATAAATTACTAAATGTTTTTTTTCTCTCATATTATACATTATCTCCAAATAGACATGACCAGTGTGCTCCTCCACTGTGGAGTTTATAACCTATATGTAGCCTAATTTCTTAAACTTCAGGTTTAAGAATGATTTTTTACCAACTTCATAAATACAATCCAACCTTTTTAAATCACTTTTAACTCTGTAGTAAATCGAATTAACGGAACGTTTTGTACATTTGTACGTTTTTTGCAAGACTCCTTACTTGCTAATCTGTCTAAGTTTATTGCTAGTAAACCATCGAAGTGATCAACTAAAGTATAATCAGTTTGTATCATCTATACACACAAAACAAGAGACAGTTATGAACGGGTTTCTATAACTGCCAGTGGGCGTCACCTCACAGCTAAAGAGAAAATAAAAACACAAGCCAGAATCAGAAATATTTACGTTTGATGCGAGGACAGAACACTACAGCGCAACGCCAAAATGTTGCCCATCAACTTGTTTATTTTTTGTTGAGTTTGTTGAGCAAAGACGATGTACGGAATTAGAAATTTTATCAGGAGAGGAATTCATAAACTCGTTCATTTCCCTTATTCTGTATTCATGCAATTAACTAGCTACCATTAGCTACCATTTTTCAGCTTCGTCAGTAAGGTTTCCAGGCCAAAACACAGGACTGGACGTCGCACTGGAGGTTCTACTGACCAGCTGGACTTGCTAATAAATTTATCCTAACACCTTTCTACGTCCATTTGCTGGTTTGTTTTTTTCCACGTAATAGGATTCGTCACCGGACACAGCGGAGATCTCAACGATGATACGTATTAACGAAGTTAATACATTTCGTCCCATTTGAAGTTGAAGGAGAAGTAAAATTGTGTGCTGATTAGGTGCTTAATTAATCAAGGTAAAATCTTTTTCTCAGTCCAATGGTGTCAGTGTCTGTAACTATTTACTAAGATTTTAGATTTAATATCAGTTCAGTTGAAACTTTGCTTATTTTTAATAGCGAATGTATCTCGGTGATGCTCAGTATAAATGGAATAAATGGAAAATCCCTTCCTGTACTTGGAGATCTTCCTAATAGGAATGGAAATAATAGTTGGAGCCATTTGGAAGCCATCCACATCTCCTTTTTGGTTTCAGTTTTGCTTTTTTTTTTTGTTTTTTTAACACTCAGCCATTTTTAACCCTTTCACTCCTTGAGCTGAACATGATATGTGCAGTACTCACT